>NC_133656.1:23446381-23746381 GCF_009905375.1 Apium graveolens | reverse complement strand
TGATAATTTCATTTATCCTGTTCATTAGGCAATCATCACTGAAAGCATCTTCATCTGCAAATTCCTCCTCTTCATCAACAATTTCAGCATCTTCAACTCCTGGTTCAAATATTTCACCTTCTTCAAGTTCATGTTCCATCTGATCTTCATCACTTTATGCAGTAGCTTCTATGTCAGGATTGAATACTTCTTCTCCGGCTACCACAGCTTCAACTGGCTTGCTTTCCTTGAATGGATTAGTAGACATATTAGCATCCAGATTCTTTGAACTCCTGAAATGAATTAGTTCTTGCTCCTCTGTATCCTCAGACTCATATGTAACATTTACTGGATCTTGCATTTCAAACTCCACAACTTTAGCCTTGCCTTTATCAACTGACTTCTTTTCTGTCTCCAGAACTACTTTTTCTTGAACTCCTCCTAACTTCTCCCCCTCAGTTGGGTTATCCTTCTGAAGTGAAATAGAAAAAGATTTAGAGCGCATTTGTCCTTCCATAAAAGCTAGCCGGAAACCAGAAGCAGCAGAGTTAAAGGCTTGTTGATCTTTTATTAGTTTGACTTTCTCCTGCAACTGTGCAATCTCTGCTTGAAGAGAGGCAATAGTAGCATTACGCTTGGCAAGTTCGTCATGAAATTATTTATCCCTGATGTCCATAACTTGATAAAATTCTTTGTCTATCTTCTCAAGCACAGCTAGAAATTGTTGATCCCGTTGGTTGAGAGTATCATGAAATTCAGTAATAGTAACATAGTTTATAAGATTTGGTGCATTTTGGATGGTAGGTGTCTCACAAGGCTCCTCTCAAAGTATTTCGCTCATCGCTCTTTCACTCGGTTTGGGGACAGGGGTGTCACTCAACCTCACGGTTTGTGTTTCACTCCTCTCAATGCTCCGAGCTTCCGAGGTACCTGCAAGTGAAATCACCTAAGCCATCCTTAAGGAGGTCTGTGGTGGTGCAATGGGAGTTCGCAATTCCCGATCCATGTCAGAGACAAGTTCCCTGTCATTAGTAGATGACCTTTCCAGAGCTGGAATCTCTGGGAGAGTCACAGAAGTCTTCATCTGTGGGATCAGACTTGCAGTTCCCTCAGGTATTGGTGACAATACCTTATCCATAGGCTAACCAGGGATATCTGGGTCATTACCAGTGGATTGCTGTTCCTTTAAAGGATCATTGACAGAGGAGTCCAACTGTAAGATAGGCGGCTCCCCTGCTTCCGTCAATTCTTTGGATGTGTGTGCACCCTTACTGTGAATATGAATATCTGAGGTCAAGTTTGGTGGTGGTGACACTCTTTCAGATGCCGTGGCCGACGGGCGAATTTCAATAGACATACCTTGTTAAGAAGGTACATCTAGAGACTGTTTGATTGCCTTTTCATCCATTACATCCTTTTGAGAGAATGTATGGGAGTTGTCAGATACCTATGATTGGATACGACTTTTCTTCATTTAAGGTAAAGCTGAGGGTTCTCTCATATAATCTCCCTTATTTGCTGCTGTGTCAGCAGTTTCTCCCTCATCCTCACTGGCTCCTTTTCTCTTCAGGTTTTTGGTAGAGGAAAGTGTAAATTTAGTGTTTGGAGGTGGAGTGAGGTTATGAATCTGGAGGTTTTTAGATCCAATACTCCTTGTTGGATAATCACCAAGTGATTGAAATGGATGTGTAGAGTCAAATTTTAGAGCTTCAATAGAAATCAAATCATCAAATCCAGTATTGGAGAATTAAGAGTAGTTACCTCCGGACATACTTGGCATGTATGATTGAACAGGGATGTTTTGAGGAATGTGCTGAGTATGTGAACTATGGACACTTCCTTCTTGAGTTTCCTCAGGTTGAACATGTTGTTCTGCATCAAAAGTTGCAACTGGATCTTGATCCATGTGTTCTTGTGCCTGAATTTCCTCATTCCTTGCTATTATGTCAGCTTCAATCTGCACAAAACTCTTTATTAAGTAAGGAGTCAAAAAGACATTAGGTATACCTCTATTGTTGTTTGGATAATTTCTCTTGTTTTTCAATTGAACAGCAATAGTGGTAGGCATGACAGGCTTGACATTAGGGATGAAGTTCCTTTGTTCCTCTGAAAGTATGGAGTTAAGCACAATTTGTAAAAAGCGAGGATACACTGCAAACTTGATGGTCTTCTGAGTGTTAATGTGCTGTTGTAGCTTCTTCATCATGAGACGACCATAGTTGATTCAAATATTATTGGCCACTGAAAAACCAATTTTCTGAACCAACCCAGAGACAGACACCCAGCTGCTTATCTTCGAAGAGAACACTAGAGATATAACCCCGAAGAACAAGTTCCATTCCTTGGTAGATGTGACATGTAGAACTTTGCAGGTAGCTGACCATTTTCCAAGGTTGCTTGAATTGAAACAAAGAAGTCGAACAACATCGAGGAATCAGGAACATCAACAAAGTTATCTCTTGGAAGGTGCACATGCTCATTCAGATAGTCTTCAGAAATCCTGATCACATCTTCACCAAAAATAAATTATATCCCAAGCTGATCACCCTCATTAGATATATAAGAATTTTGTGTGATGTGGTGAATTAAATCAGAGTTAATCTGCACATTAGTTGTCAGGGCATATCGCACAATATAATGTTCATTTAAGAAAATAATCCATTTTTGAAATATTCCAGTTTTTCTCAAATCATTTCCTAAAATAGAAACAAAATTAGTTTTCTTAATTTCAAAATTATTTGCCATTTTTATTTAAAATAAAATGAAAAATAATCTTTAACACAAAAGAAATTATTATTTTTTTAAATTTAACTGGAGATTTGAAAAACTTTTCTCTTAGAACCCTCACACCAAACGCAGCCTGGATTATCGACGCAACAGATTTTACAGAAAAAACCCCTTTTCTAAAACTAGAAATCGAATGCTTGGATCTCCTAATTCAACCAGTGAAAACTTGTGAGTATACTGTCAAAAGAACAGCAATGGATTCAACATCAATAATCTAAAATTCTAGAAAATTTTGCCAGAGTTCTGTGAAGATATCGATTACTGAAAATTTGAAACTCCTGAATATTCCTTTGCTGTGAAATCGATTAGTTTGTGTATATATCTGAAAAAGCAAACTATTAAGGCAGATATATATATATAGATTATTTTTCGACTAGTGGGAAATCGACTAGTAGCCTACTAGTCGATTTTTCTTCTAGTCGAAAATTTAGTAGTCGAAAAATTGCCAATGGGAAGAAAAATGATAGCCAAAATATATACTGAAAATAGCTAGTCGATTTTCTTAGAAAATCAACTAGTCGAAAATTTCCCAGCCACTAGTCGATTTTTATACAGCCACTAGTCGAAATTTGGACTTGTTGTACTTAGAAAATTTATGATTATTCTAAATCAATTCTCCCCCTAAGTGCAATAATAAATTTTCCCAAAAATTAGAAAATTGAATTTCTTAATTTTTAGTACTTAACTACTAATTATCATAAATAATATTTATTCATTATTAAATATAAATCATTGACTGATAAATATTAATAAATTCTAAATATTACTTATGCTTCATAAAGATCCCATAATAATTATTTAATAATTACAATACTTATCATTTACTGATAATGCCATAATTATAAACAATATTATGCATCAAAAATCACAATATTCATTCTAAAATTATGAAAATTACCATTGATTGATAATCACCATTATTCAGAACAATATTATGCTGCTAATACATAAACAATGAATATTTGGTAAATAAAATTCACAAACCCTCAAAGCATCATCACAGAAATTTGTAAATTTTATCCCAATCAAATTGCATTTGTTAATTTCCAATCAATTGGACAAATTTAACATGCCAAGTTCACTAACCAACTTGGTGAATGTTGCCTCATCAAGTGGATTTGTGAAAATGTCTGCAATTTGATCAGTTGTGGGAACATATTGAAGTTCCACGGTAGCATTCATTATATGTTCTCTTATAAAATGATACCTGATGTCAATATGCTTGGTCCTCGAATGCTGAACTGGATTGTTTGAGATAGCTATAGCACTTGTATTGTCACGGAAGATGGGAATATGATCCAGATCAATTCCATAGTCCTTGAGTTGATTTCTCATCCAAAGTAATTGAGCACAGCAGCTTCCAGCAGCAATATATTCAGCTTCTGCAGTTAATGTTGATACTGAATGTTGCTTCTTACTAAACCATGAAACCAATCTTCTACCAAGGAATTGACAGCTTCCTGAAGTACTCTTCCGATCAATCTTACATCCAGCATAATCAGAATCTGTATAACCTATGAGAACAAATCCAGTGTCTTTAGGATACCAGATACCCAGATTAGGTGTACCTTTCAAGTACCTAAAGATTCTCTTGACGGCTATAAGATGTGATTCCTTTGGGTCAGCCTGGAACCTTGCACACAAGCATGTTGCAAACATTATATCTGGACGACTTGCAGTCAAGTAGAGAAGAGATCCAATCATGTCCCTGTAGTGAGTGATATCCACCTTTTTACCAGATTTATCTTAATCCAGCTTTGTAGCAGTGGCCATTGGAGTCTTGGAAGGAGATGAATCTTCCATGTCATATTTCCTCAGAAGACCTTGATATACTTTGTCTGACAGATAAAGATACCTTCTGGCTTCTGAATCACTTGAAGTCCAAGAAAGAAGTTCCATTCTCCCATCATACTCATCTCATACTTAGTTTGCATCAGCTTAGCAAATCTTGCACATAGTATATCATTCGTAGATCCAAATATAATATCATCAACATACACTTGAACAAGTATGATATCATTCTTATGTTTTTTCTAGAACAGAGTCTTGTCTATGACACCTCTTGTGAAATCATATTCAAGTAGAAATTCAGAGAGAGTGTCATACCATGTTCTTGGTGCTTGCTTAAGGCCACAGAGAGCCTTGAAGAGAAAATAGACAAGATCTTCAGATTCAGGGTCTGTGAAACCAGGAGGTTGTTCCACATAGACTTCCTCTTCAAGCTCACCATTTAGAAATGCACTCTTCACATCCATCTGATATACCTTGAAGTTTGTATGTGCAGCATAGGCCAAGAACATTCTGATGGCTTCAAGTCTAGCCACTGGTACAAAAGTTTCATCATAATCTATTCCTTATTCTTGAGAGTAACCTTTTGCTACCAGTCTTACCTTGTTTCTTGTCACTGTACCATCTTCATCCAGTTTATTTCTGAATACCCATTTAGTGTCAATCACTGATTTATTCTTTGTTCGGGGTACTAGTTTCCAAACTTTTTGTCTCTCAAACTGATTGAGTTCCTCTTGCATAGCAATCACCCAATCTGGATCTTCAAGAGCTTCATCCACTTTCTTAGGTTCCATTTGAGAAAGAAACCCAGAATACAGACATTCATTTGCAGTGGCTCTTCTAGTTTGAACTCTGGAATTTGGATCACCAATGATTAAATCTTCAGGATGAGATTTATTCCACTTTGTAGCTCTAGGCAATTGTGCTCTTGATGATTCAGTATTACTATTGTTATTGTGAGTTCTATCTCCAGATCCATGCTCTTGTCCTGCTCCCCCTGAATTGTTGCCATCTTGACCTGAAGAATCTGATGATTGAGAATCAGCTCCAGATGTTGTTTTACTAGTCACATTTGATGTGCCACTAGCATCTTGACCATCTCCTCCATTATCATTTGAGTCTGAATCATCATTATGATCATCCTGAGGATCATCTCCATTATTGTCTTCATTTGGCATAATTTCAGGTTCATACTCATTATCAAAAAAATCTTCTACATTCATAGACTCATCATCATCTTCTTTCTGAATACTTGAGGGTTTGGAGTCATCAAATGTTACATTTAGGCTTTCCACGACCTTCTGATCATCAACCATGAACACCCTGTAAGCCTTTGACTCTAATGAGTAACCCAGAAAAATGCCTTCTTCAGCTTTGGCATCAAACTTGCCAATCTGCTCATTATCTTTAAGGACATAGCATTTTCCTCCGAATACATGAAAGTATTTCACAGATGGTTTCTTGTTTTCCATCAGCTCATATGGAGTCTTCTCATACATTCTGTTAATCAGGGTTCTGTTCTGAGTATAGCATGCAGTGCTGACAGCTTCAGCCCAAAAGTACGTAGGAAGATTTGCTTCATTCAATATAGTTCTAGCAGCTTCAACCAAAGTACGATTCTTCCTTTCAACTACCCCATTTTGCTGAGGAGTCCTTTGTGCTGAGTACTATCTTGAGATGCCCTTTTCCACATTGAAGTCATTTAAATTTGCATTCCTGAATCTTGTTCCATTGTCAGACCTTATGCATCTCACAGGCACCCCAACTTCTACTTCAATCTTTTTGATATGATCAATAATCATGTCAGGTGCTTCATCCTTTGAATGCAAGAATAACACCCATGTGTATCTAGAAAAATCATCCACTATCAATAATCCATATTTCTTTCTTGACATAGACATGACATTCACTGGTCCAAACAAATCCATGTGAAGGAGTTGTAGTGGTTCAGCTATAACAGATACTGTCTTCTTCTTGTGTGATGCTTTCTTTGATTTTCCTTTTTCACATGCTTCACATAGCCCTTTAGGGCTGAATTCCATCTCAGGTAATCCTCTCACCAACTCTCTTTTCACTAGAGAATTCATTTCTTGAAATTGAAGTGGGAGAGCTTCCTATGCCATAGCCAGCTGTCATTTGCAGATGTTTTACTGTAGAAGCACATTACTTGACCATCTTCTACAGGATTCCAGTCAGCTACAAACAGATCACCTTTTCTTACTCCATTGAGAGCAAGCCTTTCATTCTTCTGATTAGTGATCAAACACTTCTCCTTCTTGAACAACACATCACATCCTTTGTCACAGAATTGACTTATGCTTAGAAGATTATGCATAAGACCATCAACCAGAGAGATTTCTTCTATGATGACATTTCCAATTTCCAAACAGCCATATCCCGTTGTATAACCTTTGCTGTCATCTCCAAAGTAACCACTGGGCCATCTTTCTCAACCACCTTTGATAGCAGGGCTCTTTCTCCAGTCATATGCCTCGAACATCCACTGTCCAGAATCCACATGACCTTCTTCTTCTTTATGCCCTGTATACAAAGGAGATTAAGATTTCTTTGGTACCCAAACCATGTTGGGTCCAGTGTACTTAGGAACATATGCATATCTAGCAGATTTCTTAACATTCTTGACAGATTCAACATGCTTTACATTGTCATTGACTGTGTCCTTAACACCCTTGGAAGGACCATTAGCTTTGCTTTTGGTCTTGATCAAGGTAACCTATTTCCTAGCACTAGGAGGGCTTGCAGTCTTTGACTTACTCTTGTTCTTATGCATATGATTATCATGATCATGGCATGCATTGTGTGAGTGTGTGTAATCAAGATACGTTTTCATGAATGAAACAACACATGACATGTAAGCAGGCTTATCACACTTGGAAGATTTAGGAACACTAGGCATGGTATGCATATTAACATTTTTTACTTTGTCCACTTTAACCTTTTTACATGCATGAGATAGGTGTCCAGTGGATCCACAGTTATTACACACCTTTCTAGGGTCATCCTTTCATGTTCTGCCATTTCTATTCTTACTAGATTTAGTGGTGGAACTAAAACCTAGTCCTGCAGTAGTTTGTTCACTTTCAGGGGATGCTTGTTTATTAGATTTCTTAGCATTTTTATCTTTTATCTTTTCAATATCTTCAACAAGCATCTCATGATGAATGAACAAATTCTCCTCATCAAAAGGTTCAGAAGATGCCTTCTTGAACAAAAGTTTCTTAGCATTCTTTAAAACATGTGGTGTATCTAGTGGATTAACAACTTTTATTACAGGTTCATTATCCACCACATGTTTCTTACTAGATTTCCTAAGTTCATCATAATCTAGTCCAATTCCAAGTTTTCCACTTACAACTTGACTAGATATGACTTCCTTTGCAAGATTAGCATAATTAGCATAAGCCTGAAGCTTAGTTTCTAATTCCTTTATCTTCTCATCATTTCCTTCTATAGTCTCAACATCTTTCTTATCTCTAAGTTCCAGATATTGATTTCTTGTTTTAAGGTCTTCTATAGTAACATTGGTGAGAACTAGCTTATCATTTTCAGTTTTGATCTTTTCTAGTTCTTTCTTTAAGTCACTAGCAGTACCTTCTAAACATCTAAGGGATAAGCAACAATTCATATATCTTAACCTAAGCACATTGTAGTTTTCAGCACATAACTTGTCACTACGTTCTACATTAGGTCTATCATAGGAAAGTTTATCAGAATATACTTGAGCAAGCTCTTTAAAAGCTATACAGTCAGCATTATCACAAATTTTAGCAGGGGGTGATATAGATACCTGAGGAGTTGATTTTGCCATCAATGCAATATTTCCATATTCTTCCTCTTCATCATCTATATCATCCCAGCTTTTTCCTTCAGCAATGTAGGACTTGACTGGATACTTTTTGGATTTCCCTGAATCCCTTTTCTGAACCCCTTTGCCCTTGTCTTTTGATTGTTGAGGCTTCCTGCATTCACTAGAAAAGTGTCCAACCTCATCACAGTCATAGCATTTGAATTTGTTTATGTCTACCATTCCAGTTTTATATCCAGAACTGGAGTATGAGTTGGATCTCTGCCCTCTGCTACTACTCCCTGCTCCCCTGAAACCTTTCTTCCTTCTGAATCTCATATTGCTGAACATCCCTACTAGATTTTCCATTGTGGGATCTTCCATCTATTTTAATTCTTCCATGGTGTAGTAGTCACTAGGATCCCCAGTCAGATTTCCATCATCCACTTCGCCCTCAAAAAGCACATTTGTTTGAGACTTGGCCTTCTCAACAGTGATATCTAGGTCTTCATGCTTGCTTGCAACCAATGCAGTTGTTCTCAGCAACTCAGCATTTTTGGCATCACTGGATTTGTTCCCATATATGATCCTCTTCTGGTCTAACTCCATCTCATGAGTCTTCATTCTTCCATAAACCTTTTCCAGTTTCATGGTCTTGAAGTCCACTCGTTCACGAACTGTTTCTGCCTTGTTGTCCAAATGTGAAGGGAGTGTCAACAAAAACTTTCTGTTGATTTCATGATGTGCATACTTCTTTCCATGAAGACTCATTTCATTTAACAGCCTATTCATTCTTTCATAAACTGAGGTTACACCTTCACCCGGGAGAGACCTGAAGGCTTCATATTAAGTAGTTAACATGTCTAGGCGATTCTCTCTCACATCTTCAGTACCTTCCATTAATAGTTCAATTGTGTCCCACATGTGTTTGCCACTTTCACAAACAAGAATTTGGTGACACATGTCAGAGTCCATGGCATCTATCAATATCAGCTGTAGACTGTCATCTAGGGCAACCAATTCCTTTTCCTTTGCAGTCTAGTCAGATTTTGGTTTAGGTTTGGTACGTCGTTCATTATTAGGATCAACCATTTCAGGTATGTGTGGGTCGTCATTCAAAATTTCATGTAATCAGGGTTCGCAGCCTTGAGATAGAGAATCATCTTTTTCTTCCATAGATTGTAATTTTCTTTGTCAAACTTTGGTACCTTAATACTTCCAACTTTTTGAGAACTCATGATTAAATTATTTAAGATTCAAAAATTTCAAGAAATAGAAAATTTTGAAAATTTAAAAATCTGCAAGAGTGAACTTGTTTTGGTCTAAACTTCCGGATCTTGATTTGTATGTCAATCAAACGGCTCTGATACCAATTATTAGGTCCAAAGGTATCGTAGAAGGGGGGGTTGAATATGATACCACCAATTAATTCCGATTCAAAACAAGTTCTTAGTTTATGCTGGAAGTTAAAAACACAACAGAATTCAAGGAATATATTTCGATTGATATAAAAATTAATGTTGCTACAATCTAGTCAATTAATTAGCTTCTACAGAAATTTCAACAACATAACAGTACAGTTACAAAGCAATTAATATGAACTTGAATGCTCCGTAATGCTCTCCATAAAAGCTTCTCAGTTTGCTAGTTAAGAATTCTCTCCTAAAATAAATACTGAGATTTCTGTTTTATTGTAAACTTAAAACCAAATTCAATACGTGGCTTCTTCTGGTCCAAGCATTCTAATTTGCTGTATTTCAAAATAACCCAAGTCCCTAGTAGTCAAATTTGCATTCCTTCTTAGTAGTCGAATTTGACCTTGATGAAATTCGACTAGTAGAATATACAAGTCGAATTCTATACATGTGTAGCACTTGGAGAATATTCTAATTAAGTAGAAGTCGATTTTGGAGAAGTCAGAAATCGACTAGTAGAATAACATTCCACTAGTTGATTTTCCACTAGTCGACTTCATACAAGTCGAATTCTATTAGTTGAAAATCAACTTCTATGCCTTTGAATATTTTAACTCCTTCTTCTTTTCTTCAATTATGAATACATTCTTTTGTATGATCTTGAATTCACTTAACACTTCTTTTGTAGACTTGAATGATCAATCCTGGAATGCTGACGCTTAGTGCACTGGTCTGCTTCACAAACGACTAGCCCAGAATTGAATATCCTTATCCTTTCTGATTGTTCCTTGTTAATGAATTCTGACTTGAGTTCTATAGATTGTTTTCCACTGGAGTCACTTGATTTCTATACTTGAAACTTCAATTGTATTAAAATAACAAGTCCTCTGATTATTTATTCTTCACAGAGGCCTGATCACTGAATGATCTTCTTTCTATGACTTCAAATGGACTTGCACTTGTAATATTGTGTTAAGATTCTTGTATGTGTCTAATCATTCTTCTTCTGGATTCCTGTGATATATAGTTAAAATTATTTACTAGTTTCTTGTCCTAAGTTGAGTTATATCATCTCATTATCCATTATAGTACATCATGTTTACACTTATTCTTCTCATGATACTGTTCAACCAGTTCAGATGCATTTCTAAAAGATTTCATTTTTACTTCATTCTTTTCTAGCTTCTCCCTTAACACTGCTTCAATTTCATTTGCACATTTGAGCTTCTTCTTGAGATAATCATTTTCTTGTTTTAAAGCTTCAAGCTCAACCAGCAATAATTCAGTTTCTTGCTTCTCATTCTCAAGCTTCTTATTTATCTTTGTTAATATACTAACATCTTCATTAGCAGCAACCATGCTTGTGTGAATGTGAAACATTTCTGTGCTCATATTTTCAACAGTTTCCTTGTATTAATTTACATTTAAATCAATAGTGGTAAGAATTGGTGTTTGTCATTTTGATGAGGATGATTCACCTTGCTCCAAGGCCATTAGAGCATAGTTTCCAACTTCCTCATCTTCATCATTATCTAATCGTCCCAAGTCTTTCTAGGAGCATTTGCAACATTTTTCACACTTCTTTCTAGGAGCATTTGCAACATAAGCAAAATTATTACTTTTAGTTATCCCTATTTTTCCATTTCTATTTCTCTTTTTCTTTCTTGCATCTTCAGCTTTGGTTTCTTGAACAAGAGTCTTGGGACTATGTTTGTTCATGAGCTTCTCTTCAGTTTTTGAAGACTGAACTGATTCTTTAGTTTTTTTTCTTTATCTACATCAGCAATTTCTTGCTTGATTATCAATTCTTCTTCACTGAAGTTGACTACACATGCTTTGAATGTAGGTGCATTAACTTCTTTCAAAAAGGTTGTAGCATTCTCAGTCTTCTTGGCTTTCCCTTTGTCACCTATAGTCATCTTTTTGTCACTCATGTCTTCATAGTCAAGGCCAATAGCAATGTTTTCACATGGTTTATTCTTCTCATGATACTGTTCAACCAGTTCAGATGCATTTCTGAAAGATTTCATTTTTACTTCATTTTTTTCTAGCTTCTCCTTTAACACTGCTTCAATTTCATTTGCACACTTGAGCTTCTTCTTGAGATAAGCATTTTCTTGTTTTAAAGCTTCCAGCTCAACCAGCAACAATTCAGTTTCTTGCTTCTCACTCTCAAGCTTCTTATTTATCTTTGTTAATATACTAACTTCTTCATTAACATCAACCATGCTTGTGTGAATGTGAAACATTTCTGTGCTCATCTTTTCAATAGTTTCCTTGTATTAATTTACATTTAAATCAATAGTGGTAAGAATTGGTGTTTGTCCTTTTGATGAGGATGATTCACCTTGCTCCAAGGCCATTAAAGCAAAGTTTCCAACTTCCTCATCTTCATCATTATCTGAGTCGTCCCAACTCTTTCCCTCTGTAATGTAAGCTTTGTTCTGTTGCTTTTTCAGAAGAGCTTCATACTTTACTTCCAGCTCAAGATAAGCTTTGTCTTTCTTTGCCTTCTTGGGTTTCCTGCATTCTGTAGCAAAGTGGCCTAGTTAATCACAATTAAAGCACCCTGTATTAGAACTGTCAACAGATCCAATTCTGTAACCACTCTTGCTGTTAGAATTGTATTTCCCTTTCTCTTTCCAGATTTTGTCTTTGTTGAAGGATTATCCTTTATTTCTGAAGTACCTTGGCTTCTTTACTCTAATGTTAGAGAATTTTCTAGCTAGATAGTCCATATACTGATCTAGCTCATCCAGTTCTTCAAGAGTGTAAAACTCATCATTTTCCAATCTAATATGACTTGCTCCTGTGAATCATTTGTTCTCTACTCACTTGATGAGGCATCTGAAGTTTGGTATCTTAGTTCATTATTGAATGAGTGGCTTTCATTAACAATTAAAGAACTTGAGCCATCCACAACATGTCCTTGACCAGACCTCAGCGATTGCCTTTGAATCATCTCTAGTTCATATGTTTTGAGAATCCCATACAGAACTTCCAGAGTTATTCTGCTCAAGTCTCTTCCTTCCCTGATTGCTAAGATGTTCTGTTCTAAATGGTCAAGGAGAGTAAACAAGAACTTTAGATTCACTTCTTCAGCTTCATAGTATTTTTCATGAAGCTGCAAGTCATTTATCAGCTTGTTGAATCTTTCAAACACATCAGTAATGATTTCCTTAGGCTTAGCCATGAAACCCTTATACTGTGAAATCTGTTGCGCCCTCCAAACCCTGGTCAGAAGTTCGGGGTCCAAAACACATACTCAATATATAAACTTGTATATGAAATATTATTTGCAATGACCCTGCTTTACATAACCATGGACCGCAACAAGTTAAAGTATAAAATAAGCCACAACCTTAACTTTTATTACAACGTACCAAATCCCAACTAAGTTAACTTACAACTGATAATGAAATTACTCTTACAATCTTACTATCTCACTACTGCGATAAGCTCCCACTAGCTCGATCCAACATAACCTGGAATCCAAGCTCGTACATTGAACTGGGAAAAATCTTGCTATCAACCGTATCCTTCTTAACTATAGAATACATAAAAAGATTCGCAAGAGTGAGCTAACTAGCTCAGCAAGTCACAATGACAATAATTGAGGTTAATCAATGATCAAACGAAATGGTTCACAGAAATCAAATTTATTGCTAAACAATCGTTAGAATTGGATATTCATTTTTAAGTTTTAAAATCAAGGTTAGGCTGCTGATCAGTCACGCACTAACCCCGAGCAAAGCACACAACACTGCTCTAATTACTGGACCCAAGGCACACATTGGCCTAACTTGACCATTGATATGGTCTGACCATGAATTTGGTCCCTATATAAAAAACTATCCAATTCTAAAGCAATTCAATATGATAAACAATATAATTCAGTAAATCAAGATCGTAATCAACAGAGATGAAACATTTGTATAAAGGCATAATGCATTTCATGAGTATCACAAGGGGTATCGATGTATGTATAAGAAATGGCCTTCAGCCTGCATGAGAATCGGGTATTAGATGAACAATGATTTTGCAAGGTTTAGTTCTTTAATGTCACAAGGTATGGTTGAATATAAAAGTTTCTGGATGTTAAAATAATTTTGTTCCAGTGTTTGTTGTTTGGTGGTTGTATATTTGGAGAGTAGTGTCATATTTGTGTGGTTTAGTATCTGGAAATCAACAAGAAATGGTTCACAAAGAATAAGACTTACGGTTCAGGATCAAATGATGTGGCTCAGGTTCAAGGCTAAATGATTCAAAGTACTTACAATATAAAACAGAGCTATTTTGAATACTTAACAATATTTCACGAGAGAATTCAAAAACATTTGCAATATATCTTGAAAAAGGTTTAGAAGTACTTGCCTTATCACAAACGATTCCAATTTCACTTGAATTCGTCAAATGACTCTCTTCAACCACCACTCGTCTACTTTTCCTATGCCTCGATTCAATTTTCTGATCACTTGCTGTATTTTCTACATGTCGATTCCATTTTCTGATCACATGCTTCCCTTTTCTACCCCTTGCTTACTCTTCTAGGCATCATAAGTATCTATCAATATTTAACTCATACGATTCTATTCGACATACACTTCTATCTACCTTTCGTTTCACCCAAATCCGATTAACGAACTGAAAGTTACGCTATAAACAAGTAAACACCGAACATATAGACCGACAGTCAACCAACAAGTCACATATAACACATAACACGTCAAATAATCAATGACATATCATTTATAAAGGGGTCTCGGGTTATAAACAGGCTTTTGGGTATTCAAAATGATTTTTAAAATATTTTTTGGAATTAAAACGGGTCGTTGGATTAATTTAAAGTAATAACCAGGGTTCGGTTGGCCAAATCAGGCTTCAAAACAATTTTATAATAATTATCGAGCCTTGAAATTAATTTAAAATAATATTTTAAAGCTCGAAACTATTTTTCAAAAATTTTTAAATCATTTTTAAATAATTAAATCTTATTAAATAATTAATTAAAATCAATTAATAATTCATTAAATCAATTAATCAATTAATTTTTGAATTAATTGAGCAATTAATCAATTAATTATTAACTTAATGTAATTAACTAATTAATTCAGATTTATTTTTGAATTAAAAATAAATTTTGGAATCAAAATAATGATTTTTGGAATTTCCAAAAATTAGAAATGAATTTCAGAATTTAAATAATGGATTTTTGAATTATTTATAAAAAGAAAATCCAGAAACAGGTTACTGATTTTTGATTTAGGAAAAATGGAAACAAACCCGGGGTCGAAACCAGGTTGAGGCACGGGTCAAGACAGGGAACCAGGTTGGCAAGAACACCAGCCGATTTCCAGAATCCGGCGGGTCCTTGTCAACTCCGGCGGCCTTAATCTGCCTAAAAACTGGTGGGTTGAGTTCGTTTCTTAACAGAGATTCATTCAGATTCTTCCCAGAAGCACAAATCAGTCAACAAACATCATCAACAATTGCCCAGTCGAACTTTCGACCAAAAACCGGCCAGACACGCGAAGAACTCCAGCGATAATTTCAAAAGACAACTCCGTACTTTTCAGGGATCATTTATGGTATATAAATACATGGTTCGATTGCAAATTTGATAAGGAACACAAAGAACCCATCAAGATCGACTGAAAACCCCTAACAAAGATTTCCCCAAATCGAATTGGAAACATTCAAAGTAATATAAACCCTAATTTCTAAATTCCGAGAATCAAACCTAAAATTAAACATGTTATTGAACTCCAAATCAAGAGTATAATATACCAAAATGATCAGGAAAACAAGCTCTACAACATACAATCATCAAATCATATAAACAATCTCCCGAACAAAAATTCATAATTTAAATACCAAGAAATTCGAATATAAATAATTAAATAGGAAATCACCTGATGCTTCTGGGTATGTTTTGATGAAAGATTTGGATTCTAGATTTCAGTAGCTTCATTTTGAGTATATGTACGCCAAAATCGGATATCGATAACGCCTCCGAATTTTTGTTTGATTACGAAGAACAGTTTATAATTATAGTATTTTCTCTGTAAAAACTCTGTAAATACTGTTTGCAAATGATTTCTGGTACAAAATAAAATACGGTAGGGGCTATTTATAATTACAGAAAATTAGTATCCCGTTGGATCATTCCGGATATAAAACGATACGTTTATTTATAAAAATTGATCCAAACGGTACCGGTTTTTGGGACAATTATCCAAATCAGTACAATTTGTACTGCGGTCTTGGTCTCAGTGCCTGGTTACACGTATTACGAGGTGATAATTGTAATAGTTTAATAAAAAGATCCCGTTTATCAAAAATACGAGTTTTATGATTTACCGAAACGAATAATGTATCGAAAATGTTGTGTCGGGACCCGCACAGGACAAACCGTACTTCAGATCGAAAAAGTCGAAACCTGGAAAATGCTCGGAATATTGCGATTAGGTTAGGAAGGAGTTTACGGAAGAGTTTCGGGTTATAAAAACTTAAAAACGGATGATGACGGTTGGTTCCCGATTGTATAAAATAGTTTTAAAATACTCGGAATTTTTTTTTGTAAAATCCATATATTTCCCATAAAATCATAAATCAACATAAAAATAATCAGGAAGATATGACAATTACCTATATTTTATTTTGGACATATAAAAATTAAAATACTCAATTAATATTATTTTTAAACATCCAAACACATTTAACACTTAACAAATAATTCGCAGAATAGATACTGAACACGTATAATAATTATTTATTAGCAAAAATAATTACACGATTTATCCCGGATATTACATCCTTCCCCCCTTAAAAGGATTATGTCCTCAGAATCTCCTAAGAAAACAAATGAGGGTACTTTCTTCTCATATCTCTTTCTAACTCCCAGGTTGACTCTTCAACCTTTGGGTTTCTCCACAATACTCTTACTAACTTTACCACTTTATTACTTAATACCTTCTCTCTTTCCTCTAGAATTTCTATCGGACTCTCTACATATGACAAATCTGCCTGAAGCTGTATTGGCTCATATTCTATTACATGACTGGAGTCTGGATTATACTTCTTAAGCATCGATACGTGAAAAACATTGTGAATGTGCTCCATGTGCGGAGGTAACGCTAACTCATAAGCTACTTTGCCAATGCGCTTTAGAATCTCAAAAGGTCCGACATGTCTTGGGCTCAGTTTTCCTTTCTTTCCAAATCTCGTTAATCCCTTCCATGCTGATTCTTTCAGTAATACCAAATTCCCTTCTTCGAATTTCATGTCTTTCCGTGCTTGATCTGCATATTTCCTTTGATGGTTTTGTGCTGCTATCAATCTCTTCTGGATAACTTCAACAACTGCCTTTGTCTACTACACTAATTCAGGTCTAAGCATTTTGAATGATCTCACTCAACAACCAAAAATGACTCGAAGTGCTAACTAGTCTAGTGCAACCCAACTTGCTCTCCAAATTTTGAAGTGCCTTTACTAGCCAAACCCCATTTCACTTAGCCACACCTATGGCCTAACCTTCTTCTGACCTCTTACTAACAATCAGACTCAATGGTCAACTCAGGCCTCACCTCTAAGAATGCAAAATCTAAGTGCAAAGACAAAGTGTTCCTAAGTGCAACTATTAGGTGACATCGAATGGTACTAAGTGACAATGATCCCCCTTCCACTCAAAGTTTGACAATGAAATTACTACAATGGAATGTTAGGTCCTAAGTCTAACTTTGCACTTGGAATGACACCAAGGCCCAACTTAGGCCTCATTGGGCCTATTCTCAAAGATGGCTCTCCCCTGTCCTAGTGACACTCAAACTGCCCTGATTTGAACTCAGTTTATACTCTTGGTTTTAACTCTAAACCTTCAAACTATGGCTTGCTAAACCTCCCACAAACTCCCTAGTATCAATGCTAAACAAGGCCTAATGAGGGCCTACCAATGACACCACTTTCTAAGCTTAAAAGTGCTCCTCACTCAAACTGTCTTTGTTCAAACCAGAAGTCATGATTCGACTTGTGCACCTAACTAAATGAGTTGATTTATTACATTTAAAGCTTATGGGATCAACTATAGGTCAAGTCCTAACTTCTGATGGCTTGGGCCTCCAAATTCCCAACAAATGCCCATTCAAAACTCTCCTACAAACTAGTGGAAATTTCTGGAAAAAGACAAACCTTATACTAACCCTTCCACCTTAACTCCCACTTATAAACCATGAACCCAATCTTTAACCAAGAATAATTACTATCCTAATACTCTCATCTAACCCACTAACACGTGGTGGAGATCATTCATACCCTAATGCACCATGACAAATTTATATAAACAAAAATAGCAAGACTAACACTTAAATCACATTTTCGAGTACTTATGCACAAAACAAATATCCATAACAACATGCAAATGCAATACCAAATGAAAATACTCATTAACCCACTGTACATACTATACTTTGTCATAATAAAGTACTTATCAATAAAGCATACTCATTTTTTAGCAAAATAAGTTATAACCAAGGGCATATAATCGAATTTAAGGCCACAATCAAGTATATAGTCTAGTTTTCAACATGCACTCCTAGTACTGTAAGATTTTGAGTGTAGATTCAACATGCAATAATTTAACATACAATATCCAAGTATTTCATGACATGCAAAGGTTTTAAAGATCAAGATCCATCAAAATTTTAGCTTTATAGCAACATGCAATCAATAGGCAAGACACCACTTATCATGACTTCTTCACATATCATTTAATCAACAAATAAAGAACACAAAACACTACTCCATTTGGCTCCTAAAGAGTCAATGCCGAATGGAAAGGAGTGTAATGATCATACAAAATGGCAAGGAAGTCCCTCAACCATTAATCATTTCCACTCTTGATGCTTTGCCTTTGTTTTGAACCTTAAACTCATAAGAATCAAGGTTTTCAACATTAGGCTCAATCAAAACTCAACATGCAAGCTTAAACCAAGTAGTGCACCTAATATTTAACTTAATAAACAAGTGATCGAAGCTTAGAGGATGATTTCTTATAGGAATTTTTGAGAAAAAGATGAATGAAAATGAACAAAAATGGGGGGGCTTGGCTTCGGCCGAGAGAAAGAAAAGAGGAGGGTGAGGTGATGTGTGTAAGTGGTTAAATGACAAAAGTTGATGATATGGTTGTGGTTTTGATGATAGTGGAATAAGAATTTACCTTCTTATCCCTCTTCTAGAACTAACAAGGTTTGCATGCAAGGGCAATCTAGGAATTGACTGGCTATAGTTAGTGGGGTTGGATTTGACAACAATATTCAATTGAGTGAATTTTTACATGCAAGTTTATCATTGTAAATGGTTAATTATTAATCTAATTAATCCAATATCATTTTAGAGAAGGAATTTTATAAATAAAAATATAAATCTATAAATCACAAAAGTCGCACCATAAAATAGTTTAGGATTTTAGAAACATTTTGAGATCACTTTCAATAATTTAAAGGAAACAAGTTTTTATATAAAGAATTTTCATAAACTAATTTCTTTAATAATATATCACAAATTACTCAAATAAAGGCATTTCTTTTCTCAATATTTTCCAAATAAATATTTAATTTACAACTCATAAAATATGACCCTTATGACTCATACAAGCACATAATTGACACATTCTTGATATATATAAGCATAATTCAACTAAGAATATACCGGTTGTAACATATTTTGGGGACAAAATAACCATCCGAGTTCATACATGGTCCTGAATATAATATATCAACTACTTATTCCTGAATACTGAAATACAAACACATACAACGGGTACCCTGAAGGGCTAGGAATGCTATCTACTACTAGCTATCTTAACAAAATTGGTGAGAAGTCACCCAGCCCTTTTATAAGGTCCATAAGTAGTCACTGTCCCCTCAGTTACTATCACTGTGCGTGAGCTCTCAAACCCTCATCATCGCTCCTGCCAATATCAGCTCAGCATCAACTACAGGGATGTATCCTCCCATCATTGTCATCCTCATCTGTACTCGGGTTCGGAGCTCAATCCCATGAATCTCCCTGCGAGCTATGGCCGGGGAAGCATCTCTAAAGTCCCCTGAGTATCCTAGCCTGATGTCTCTCTTGGCGGTCAGCGCCTGTCGTAGCTCCACAATACGGGCAGATATCATGATGATCTCAGTGTTAAGCCGAGCCACTATCCAGTTATGCACTGCTATATATATGGTCGCTAGGGGTGGTAGAGGTGAGTCTGGGTCACTAGAGGATATGTCATAAATCTCATAGGCCTGTACATCCATTTCGTCATCCTCATCCTCATCAGTGTAGGGCAAAGGGCTCAGCATCCCTGGGTGAGGTCTCGAAGGGTGAACGGTCGGGAGAGGGTACATATCTATGTCTTTCCAATCTACGCCATCACCCTGGGGCATCTCAACATCATCAGCTATGGGGGCAGGGAAGTATGTCTCCTCCTCTGGGGGATCCTCACTAGGGTCATCATCTGAGTCATCAATGGGTAGGTCATCCGGCTCAGGAGTAGGGTCAGGCTCAGGGGCCATAACATCATCAACAGGGTCAACCTCCCCCAAAGGCTCTACTGGTACCTGACACAATAGACAAGGTGTTACTAACTTAGAGTCGGAATTCCCTTGAGGGTAAAACTATCAAGACTACCCATGTAGCCCGACGGCGAACTCGACTTGAGTTCTAATTGATTATTATTATCCTTATATTCACGTATTTAATATCCTATCATTTCCAAGATTTGATAACCTAAGGCTCTAATACCATTTCTGTGGCGCCCCAAAATCCGGAGTCAGGGATCTAGGAAGCCACTCCATTTTGAATCCTGTATAACACTTATCTCGTACCATAATATGTAAATAATCACACCTTTACGACCCCACACTTATCTACACACACACTTACATGTTATTGTCTTGGAAACGAACCATTCATTACTAGGTTATATCAATCCACAAGTGATAATTATTACAATCCCAAAAGTGATTAAGTCTTACTGCGGAAATAACCTTTACGTAAGGTTAGACCATCGGCCAAATATACGTTTCTTATTTATTATCTTACATAAGTCATACTTGGAAATACGCCAGACTAAAATAATTGAAAGCCAATCCAGCTTATTCGGTCTACCTGAGGTACAACACCAAACATCCTACGGAACAGCTAGTCATTTCCTACCCATTTCCTGGCTATGAGTTTCATGATAGGCATATTGATTCACTGTTGTGTTGTGTCAATTTAAGAAAACGAGTGTGAGCTATAATGCCTAGCATAATAATGTACAGTACGAAATGACTATATGATAAACTCAAGTATAATTCCATATACGATAGATATGTTTATTCAAAAATAGTTTTCCTCGGTGATACACACCTTTTTTGAAAACAATTCTTTTGTCGACTTATTATCCAGCGAATACCTTAATGGTAAACCCAGCAGCTAGGCTTGGGTTACGGTATTGTATCACAATTCCAATTGGAAGAATTTAGGACATTTACTGGAGCCACCACATATGATGATCAGTCGTACTACGGAAATAGTAACCTTTTCTACTAGTAGAAGGATGACACCTTCGTATCCCGGTTATCACCCTTGCCGCATACAGGCTATGTGTCCCATTTCGGGTATACACACACTTCGCAGGTCCTTAGGTACATATAGTACCATCTCTGACAGTACTGGCAGTCTTCCCAATACACGAAGTACTGGATCTCTACCCCTCCCTTGTCCTTTAAGAAATCCTATCATATCCCAAGATCTCATACTCCTCGAGTTCCCAAAGCATTTAGTTTATTGATAGGAGCAACTCATGTTGCTAGTGTATATATATATATATATACTTTCGAGAATTTTTGGGGGAAGTACTAAAATAATGTGAGTTGACCGTTGTCAACAGAAAATAAATGAGGGGGAGTTTCTTTAGAAACTATATTCAAAATATTTAAAATAGGTCGTGATAATATTCTTCGACGATTTGAAATTATTCGAATGATTTTCTAAAGTTCAAAAAGTATTTTAAATTAGGTTTTATGATTTTTAAATCATACTAAATCGTTTAAAAATATTTAATAATTAAATAAAAATTATTAAATAATTAAACCTTGAATAATTATATATTTTAAAAGAATATTTGAAATAATATTTATCAACTAATTTATGTTGGAATAGTCAAAGTAATCCTTAATAATATACTTAATCGAGTTTGAAATAAATAATTATTGGAGAATAATTCTCCTATTTTAAATGAATTACTGAAATAATATTCATTATTCGAATAATAAAATATAGTTGAGGGAATACGATCTTTGGAAATCGTTTTAACTAAATTCGAGGTATTTTAATATTTCACAATTGAACATCAAGTCCCTTGAAATAAAACAAGTATGGACTTTAATCGTCGAAAACATCTCCAGAATGAATCCCGGGTTTTCGTTTTAAAACTCTGACCGACTGTCGGTCTTATAATCATACATCACGCTCATGGCGGTGTTAAATTATTTTACGACATATATACATCGTAACACAATCGCTATTTACGCGAAAACTTGTTGTGTATATGTTGTGTACTTGATGATTTCATGAACAAAACACCTTGGTAGATTTTTACTTAGTGAAAATGTAGCACTCGACGGATAAGGTTAATAGTCCCGACGGATAACTCATTTTAGTCCTGACGGATGAGGATTTATTATCCATCGAGTGAGTAGCTTATGTAACAATAAGTCTGTAGCACATTTCTGCATACACATTGTTTAGAATTTGTAGTAGTACTTAAGTCATGTTGACTGTAACTAGATATGCAGATTAGGTTGATTAATTGTACATAGATGATGTCTTGTAATTCTACATAAATGAAATGGAGTCAATTGCTTGATTGCTACCCGACGGATGAACAACAATTGATTCGACGGATGATCAACAACTCGACGGATGATCATAAACCCGACGGATAAAGAATTCAAATATCTGTTGACAGTGACAACACAGTCACATCCGTCGAGTGTATGCAAATGAGATGTGGTAGCCTATTCAACTGGGTTTGCGAGAACAAAGAAGCATTGCTATTTCCATGCTATTATGAAGATATTCAAAGATGCTGGAATAGAGTAATGAAGTAGCATTGTATTAGACTTGATAGTTTTTGTTTTATTATCCTGTCTTATTACTTTGTAATCTTGGTGATATATAAACCAAGAAGCAGCAAATAGAATAGCAACTGAGAAACCTAGCAACTGAGAAACCTAGCAACCAAGAGAGAAACATTTGTAAGCTGTACTCTTAGCATTTCTCTCGTTCTTAGTTGTTATAATTTTG
This sequence comes from Apium graveolens, assembly GCF_009905375.1. Taxonomy (NCBI): domain Eukaryota; kingdom Viridiplantae; phylum Streptophyta; class Magnoliopsida; order Apiales; family Apiaceae; genus Apium; species Apium graveolens. The sequence goes on along the minus strand of NC_133656.1, from coordinate 23,723,266 downwards.
TAAGCAGCTATGAGCTTTTTGCACACAGAGTTCTTTCGATATATATTATATATCTCTGGTGGAATCATTCAAATCCACCAGAAAGTTTTTAAAGACTCTTATTTTTAATTACTTGTGTTTTGATTCATTTCAAGTAACTATTCCGCATTCTGCTAATCAATTCACACATATATATAATTGAGTTAGAACAATTTTTATTCAAGAAAAAGTTTCAAGAATTCCATTCAACCCCCGTTCTGTATTTCTTGTTATATTGTTAAGTGACTAACAATTGGTATCAGAGCAAGCTCTTGAAGAACAAAGAGTTTAAAGATCAAAACAACACAGCAAGATGAAAAAAAGGATGTTGGAGTCAAGATTCCTTTTCTGGATAAAGATAATTACCATCATTGGAAGGTAAAGATGCATCTTCATTTGCTTTCTCAAGATGAAGCCTGTGTGGACTGCATAGAAAGAGGCCCTCATGTACTAATGAGAGCTGCAACTGGCAATGAGCCATCTGTTCCCAATCCAAGGCATGAATGGTCTGATCCTGACATTGAACAAGTCAGGAAGGATAAAAAGGCCATGAATATCCTATTTAATGGAGTTGATGGTGATATGTTTAACAATATTATCAACTGCAAAACTGCCAAGGATGTTTGGGATACAATACAGATCATCTGTGATGGCACTGAGCAAGTTAGAGAAAACAAGATGCAGTTACTGATTTAACAATATGAGCATTTTCATAATGAAGAAAGTGAGTCACTCACTGACATTTTTAGTAGGTTTCAAAAACTGCTAAATGCTCTAAAGTTGCATGGTAGGGTCTATTAGAAAAAAGACTCCAATTTGAAATTCCTTAGATCTCTTCCAAAGGAATGGAAACCAATGACAGTCTCATTGAGAAATTCACAAGATTATAAGGAGTTTACTTTGGAGAGACTGTATGGCATCCTTAAAATATATGAGCTTGAAATATAGCAAGATGAGAGGATGAAGAGAGGAAAGAAGAAAGGAGGGTCCATTGCACTAGTTGCTGGGTTAGAGAAGGAGAAGGAGATGAAGATGGAAGCTCTTGAATCAACTTCAAGGGTTTGTGAGAAAAAGGGCAAGGGGCTTGCAGTAGAAAGTGAAGAATCTTTGAGCCAAGATGACATGGAAGACATTGATGAACACTTAGCATTTCTTTCCAGAAGGTTTTCCAAGCTCAAGTTCAAAAAGAACTTTGGAGCAGCCAAGCCAAATAAAACATGGTGGATAAATCAAAATTCAAATGTTTCAAATGTGGCTTGGCAGGGCACTTTGCCAGTGAGTGTAAAAAGCCAGATTCAAGCAAGAAAAAGTTTGAGCCAGTGGATTATAAGCAAAAATACTTTGAGCTGCTCAAACAAAAGGAAAGGGCTTTCATTACACAAGAGAATGTCTGGGCAGCAGTTGATCTGGATGAAGATGAAGATGTCAGCTATGTCAATCTAGCCCTAATGGCCAAGTCTGATGAAACAGAAACAAGCTCTTCAAGTAATCAGGTAATTACTACAAACCTTGCACATTTATCTAAAGCTGAGTGTAATGATGCTATAAATGACATGTCTACAGAGTTATATCATTTGCGTGTTACACTTAAGTCTCTTACTAAAGAAAATACTAAAATCAAAGAAAAAAAATTGTTTTTGAGTGAGAGAAATAATGTGCTAGAGTCTCAGTTCATTGATTTTAAAAAATTAAGAATTGAGTGTAAGATTGCCAAGGAGGAATTAACTAAGTCCTTGAAGAAAGAAGAAATTTTGAAGAAGCAGCTCGAGCGTGAACGGGAGGTGATTAAGGCATGGAAAACATCTAGAGATTTTCATGCTCAAATCACTAAAGTTCAAGGAATCGAGTCCTTGTGTGATGAAGCCTGGAAAAAGAACAAAGAGAAACTAGAACCAAACTTGGTGGATGGACTGCTAACAGATGTAGACTCAACGGATGATGAGGGTCATCTATCGGATAACAAAAAGGGTTATCCGTCGACTGATGCAAATCCTCATCCATCGAGTGTAAGCAAGCCTATCAGTAAAGCAAAACTTGTTAAGCTAAATGAAAAGTATGGATCTGTTTCCAAGAACTTTGTTTCAAGAGAATCGAGTCAAGTTAAGAAAGGGAAAAATGCTAATGTTGGTCACATGATTGTCAAACAGTTAAGTGACAGACTTGAAAAGGTTGAGGTGAAAATAGAGGCTAAAAAGAAAAATAATAGAAATGGTAAAGTAGGGATTAACAAACACAATAACTACAAACCTGATAAATTTGCTCCTAGAAAAATCTGTCAAGTGTGGTAGTGTAAATCATTTATCTATTAATTGCAAATCTGTCATGCCTACTTCCATGTATGTGCCACCTCACTTTCACAACATGAATGTTATGCCTCCCATGCCTATGAATGATATGTCTACACAGAATATGAATGCACAGTTTGCTAATATGCCATTTGCACCTAATCCTTATTATGCTGCATTTAGTATGCCACAAATGCCATTTAGCATGCCTTACTGGAATAACATGTTCACTAATAACATGCATTTCCCTGCTGATTATAATATGCATAATAATTCTGTTGCAATGAATGGTTTCAAAGGCCCAACTCAAATGACTAAGGATGAATCTGATATCCCCAAGTCAAATTAGATAAAGCCTAAGAAACAGAAAAAGAAAGCTAACAAGGCAGGACCCAAGGAAACTTTGGTACCAAAATCAACTTGATTTGATTTTGATGTGTGCAGGGAAACAGAAAGAATCTTTGGTACTTGGATAGTGGTTGTTCAAGACACATGACTGGTGATTCTACCCTGCTCACAGAGTTTAAGGAGAAAGCTGGCCCAAGTATTACTTTTGGAGATGACAGCAAAGGTTATATTGTGGGATATGACTTGATTTCAAAGGAAAATGTCATTATTGAGGAGGTTGCCTTAGTGGATGGTCTCAAACACAACTTGTTCAGTATCAACCAGCTTTGTGATAAAGGAAACTCAGTAACATTCAACTCAGAAGCCTGTGTTATAACTAACAAAAGAAGCAACAAAGTGGTTCTCACTGGTGTGAGAAAGGGAAATATGTACCTAGCTGATTTCAACTCATCTAATGCAGAATCTGTTACTTGTCTTCTCAGTAAAGCAAGTCAGGATGAAAGTTGGCTATGGCACAAGAAGCTATCCCATCTAAACTCCAAGACCATGAATGAGCTAGTAAAGAAAGAACTGGTTAGAGACATTCCTCTAGTGGAGTTTTCTAAGGATGGACTGTGTGATGCCTGCCCAAAAGGGAAGCAGATTAAAGCATCATTCAGGAAGAAACTTGATTTAACAATTGAAGAACCTTTGTAACTGCTACACATGGATTTGTTTGGACCAGTCAATGTGTTGTCCATTTCAAGGAAAAGATTTTGCCTAGTAATTGTAGATGATTTCTTAAAGTTCTCTTGGACATATTTCCTGAAGTCTTAAGATGAGGCTAATGAAATCATCATCAATCACATAAGGCAAGTCAATAATCATCCTGATTTTAAAGTTAGAAGAATCAGGAGTGACAATGGAACTGAGTTCAAGAATTCTATCATGAGAGCATTTTGTGAGGAAAATGGGATTCTGCATGAGTTTTCAGCAGCAAGAACTCCACAACAGAATGAAGTAGTGGAAAGGAAGAACAGATCACTTATTGAAGTTGCCAGGACCATGCTTGAAGAATCTAAATTGCCAACATACTTCTGGGCTGAAGCTGTAAATACTGCATGCTACACTCAGAATATTTCCCTGGTTAACCAAGTAAGATGCATGACTCCCTATCAATTGTTCAAGAACAAGAAGCCAACTCTAAATTTTCTTCATGTCTTTGGCTACAAATGCTATATTCTAAGAAATCAAACTGATCAAAATGGGAAGTTTGATGCTAAAGCAGATGAAGGAATTTTCGTTGGATATGCTGATGGTAAAGCATATAGAGTCTACAATCTAAGAACCAACATTATTGTGGAATCAATACATGTTGTGTTTGATGATAAAAAGATTGAAGGACTTCAAGATGGAAATTACCATGAGAGCCTCAAATTTGACAATGTGGAGATGGTTAGTGATGACAGTGATGATGAAAGTGATCAAGAAACAATATCGAAGGATAATGCAGAAAAATCTACTACCAATGAAGCACAAAATTCAATATCTGTCGAATTGCAAAATGCTTCATCCGTCGGGAGACAATCTGCCTAATCCGTCGGAAGACAACCTGCTTCATCCGTCGGTACTCTAAATTCACCATCCATCGGGTTATCAAGAGAAGCAGGAAGTCAAGATAGATCACCTTTAGAAAGTTCCCCTTTCACAAATCAAAGATTCACAGGGAGTTTCTAACAATCAAAACTCAATCACACATCAAGACAACAATGAGGCCTCTTCATCAAGAGCTAATCTATCTCAACAAAGAAAATGGACAAAAGATCACCCATTTGAGCTCATAATTGGTGATGCCTCTTCTAGAGTTCAAACCAGGAGAGCAACTCAAGAAGAATGTCTATACAACAGCTTTCTTTCCAAAGAAGAACCAAAGAAGGTAGAACAAGCTTTGTTGGATCCTGATTGGATTTTAGTTATGCAGGAGGAGCTAAACCAATTTGAAAGTAATAATGTATGGAAGCTGGTACCCAAGCCTAAAGGAAAGAATCCAATAGACACCAAATGGGTATTCAGAAACAAGATGGATGAAAATGGCATAGTAGTCAGGAACAAAGCTAGATTGGTTGCTAAGGGCTATCTGAATGGAGATTTGGAGGAGGAAGTCTATGTCAGTCAGCCCCCTGGTTTTGAAAATCCAAATTTTTCAGATCATGTCTACTATCTTTTGAAAGCACTTTATGGACTAAAGCAAGCACCTAGAGCCCGGTATGACACTTTATCAAAGTTCCTTTTGGAAAATCATTTCACAAGAGGTATTGTAGATAAAACTTTATTCTTTAGAAATGTTAATGGCTCTAGTATACTTGTTCAAATTTATGTAGATGACATTATTTTTGGCTCTACAGATGAGAAACTTTACAAAAATTTGCCAAATTGATGCAAAGTAAGTATGAAATGAGTATGATTGGAGAACTAACTTACTTTCTTGGTTTACAAGTTAAGCAAGTTAGTGATGGAATATTCATTAATCAAACTAAATATATTTTTGATCTTTTAAAGAAGTTTGATCTAATGGATTGTACATCTGCAAAAACTCCCATGGCCACTGCAACTAAACTTGAATTAAACACTACTGAAAAGTCTGTGGATATTTCAAGCTATAGGGGCATGGTTGGCTCACTTTTGTAATTAACAGCTAGTAGGCCATATATAATGTTTGCTACTTGTTTATGAGCTAGATTTCAGGCTGATCCTAGAGAATCTCACTTAATAGCTATTAAGAGGATTTTCAGATATCTCAAGGGATCACCAAAACTTGGCATTTGGTACCCTAGAGATTTTGGTTTTAATCTAACTGGTTATTCAGATGCAGATTATGCAGGTTGTAGAATTGATAGAAAAAGTACAACAGGAACATGTCAATTTCTAGGAAACAAGCTTGTGTCCTGGTTCAGTAAAAAGCAAAATTCAGTTTCTACTTCTACAGCTGAAGCTGAATATATTGCTGCTGCCAGTTGCTGTGCACAGATTTTATGGATGAAAAATCAATCGCTAGACTATGGTTTGTAAGTTGAGAGGATTCCTATTTTCTGTGATAACACAAGTGCAATTGCCATCACTGAAAATCCAGTACAACATTCAAGGACAAAGCACATAGATATCAAGTACCACTTCATAAGGGAACATGTAATGAATGGTACTGTGGAACTACATTTTGTTCCAAGTGAGAAGCAACTTGCAGATATCTTTACCAAGCCACTGGATGAATCCACCTTCACAAGGTTGGTAAGTGAGTTAGGTATGCTTAATTTTTCTTAAATCTATATGAGATAATTTGCTAGTTGAAATGCAGCCAGAAATTTAATTGACTTTTCAGTCTTGGATGAAATTTTGGCTAAGTCAAAATTTACATCTCGACGGATGATCCTTATCCATCGAGTTTGATCATCCGTCGGTATACTACTTGCTAATAAAAATCATTTACATTTCTGGAATATTTTATGACACGACGCATAACAGTTTATCCTCATCCGTCGAATTGTCTTAATCTCAACCGTTAATTTCCTGCACATTATCCATCGAGTATACTTACAGTTTGTAAGCATAACACGACGGATAATGGGTGGAATTTTTACAGTTTATTTTTAAACGGCTATTTTAGGCAATTTTCATTGGTTACTTTATTTTAATTTATTATTTTTAACAGTTAATTTTGAGATAGTATAAAAGCTCATTTCATTTCAATTGTTTTTCTTTTATCATTCTCAAATCAACTGCTCAAATTTCTTTCTCTCTTAAAGCACTTACTCTCTCTCTCTCTTCAAGCTTTTATTCTCTAACAATGGCGCCAGTTGTCAAGATTATATCTCAAACTGGGTTTATATATGAGAAGAACAATTTTATTGTATTAGTAAACAAGGGTATTCAGCAATCTGGTGACTATCACAAGATGATGGACTTTGTAAAGAATTGCAAGCTTAGTCATACCATGCTGGAATCACCCACAATCTTTTGTGAAGTTGTTGAAGAAATGTGGACCACTGCTATATACAACTCAACAGATAAGACCATTACTGTAACCATTAAAGGTAAAGAATTCTATATCAATAGTGATGTTGTAAAAGCATGTTTCAAGATTCCTGATAACACTGTGACCTCACCACACACTGACACTGATATAATCAATATGCTTAATTCCATGAACTATGCACTCTCTACTTCTAAGCTAAGTGATATTAGGAGATTGGGTCTTAGGAAGGAATGGAGTTTTATGTGTGATGTAGTGACTAAGGTATTTTCAGGTAAAATCAGTAATTTTGATTCAGTCAATATCTCCATGCTTAACATGCTCTACATGCTAGTTACAGATAAAATTTACAATTTCAGTGACCTTGTTTTGTTTGAGTTGGGTTTTAAACTAGGAGAGTTAAATAAGAGAGGTAAAAATGTGTATTATGCTAGATTCCTTATGATGTTAGTTAACCATCTCTCTGAGAATATTGTGTTTGAGAACCCTAACAACAAATTGGATTGTTGGATTCAAGAGAGAAGGCTCATTGCAGATTTGAACAGGGCCAATCATCACAAGGTTGTGCCACTGTTCTCTTTCCCTATAATGGAAGCACCTCAGGTAAGTGAGGTAAGTTCATCTATCCCTACCACTAGTCCAACCTCACAAATTTCTTTGAGTTCTAGTGTGGCTATGGCAAATGTGTCAATGACCCAACAGTTGCCTACCCAAGCTACCAAACCTGCAAATATTTCAAAATCCAAATCAAAGAAAGCCCCCTCTGGTATCTCTCAAAAGATGCCAGTTGCAAAATCCACCAAAACCAAAGAGGGGAGTGTGAAGGTGGGTAAGAAAGGTGAGGGAAGGGGTGAACATCAAAGAAACCCTAAGAATAAGGATGGAAAGGTGAGTGGTTCCCAGCTTAGCCACACTGTGTTTCCCAACAAACTGCAGTGCTTAAAAAGGATAAAAGCTCATTTCTAGATGCATCCTCCTAAAAGGATGCAGTTATTGAACAAAGCTCTCAACCAAGAGCACAGGACAAGAGGGTTAGGGACACAAGCTCACCCCAAACTTATGCCAGAAAGAAGAAATCTAAAACCCTTGGGGATGCACAGGGTACACACATTGTGCAAACTGGTGCTAAAGACACAGTCACTGCACCTTCACAAATTCAGCTTGATGTGACTCCAATAAATATGGAGTCACATCCAAAATCTCTAGTAATAGAAGCACCTCAAACACCAAATTCACCCACAAACTCACTGGATGTGGATATGATAAACACATCAATTCCTGATTCCCCTTCTTTAACTTTGTTGGGGAAGCTAAAATCTAGTGCAAGTGAGCATCATCTTTTAGATGATTTCTTGGCTCACTTGCCAATTTTTTTAGGAACTGTTGAATCATCTGTGCCCCAAATATCTTCAATCAGCACAGAGTCCACAATAGTTTCCATTCCTAGTTCATTCACTTCTACTCTCTCGACGGATATTGCTCATCCGTCGAGTAGTGATTGTATCTCGACGGATAAGCTTAACAGCAGTTATCCATCGAATAGCAAAACCACTCACTCGATGGATATCACTCATCCGTTGAGTATCTCTACACAGCTTCAAACTTCATTTATTTCAAGTGCAGAAGAATTAGTGGTTATACAGTCACTATTAGGATTGAGAGAGGAGAGTGTTTTGAGTGAGAGTCTGGGTTGCTCCCAAGAAAAAGGAGAGGAAATGAGTGTAATTATGCAATCTACTTCTTCAGGATTGGCAAAAGAAAGTGAGAGGAGTCCCACCTTAGATGGTGAAGGTGAGGGTGTGAGGGTGGGGAGCCAGGGTGAGACCCTGATGCAACAAAAGAGAGAAAATGAGAGAAATGTAGGTACTGGAGCTATAAGGATGGATGTCATTGTTAGTGAGTCAATGAATGTCCAGGATGCAGACAGGGAGGGACTATCTCAGCAACCTCAAGCTGTTATAGATTCTATCTCCCTTGATACTGAGGCATTTACTCATCCTGTTCCAGCTTATCAACTTCTAGCTGAACAGGGCAATGATAATGCAGAAAGGATGCTCAATCTGGTGCATACCACCCAGTCTATGCTAAGAGCTAAGGATGCCATCACAGCTTTGCCCTCTACAGCTGGTGATGTGGATTATGAGACTGGTGGTTCAGCTGATTTCTTTGGTAATGGAAGTGGAGATAGTGAAGATGAAGTAATGGATATAGGGGGAGAAGTAGGTTCCAGTTCAAGATCAGGTATGCCATCATGGGCATTTTCAAAGCACTGTGATGAGCACTACTTCAAGACAACCCTGATCCAGTTAATCAATCAGACAAATACTGCTCTTCAAACCACTACAAATACTAGCACCAAGAAGCTCCTTCAGGAACATCTAGCCTCCCCGCAACTTCAACAAATTCAAGGCTTCCAACATGCTAGGGATATAAACACCATCAAGGGTGATATTGATGAGATGAAGAAGGCCATTTCAGACAAGATGGATTCTAAGCCTCCAGAAGCCACAATGCTTGATATCAAAAGGTAATTAAGGAAAAATTCTGATCTTGCCACCAAGATAGATCCCTTGGATACAAGAATTTCAGCCAATGAAGCATCTTTAACAGCCATCCATCTTCATCAAGCCCAACAGACAGATTTACTTCAAAAATTGGTGGCTGCTCAAACCCCCTCATCTAATCAACTTGATGATAACAAAAAGGGGGAGAAATGACCAAGTGAGGGGGAGAAGCTTCAAATTTAAATCAGTAAAGTAATTGTGCCTTCAATTACTATCTCAAAGCCACTAGTTACAAACAGTATAGATCTGATAAATGCAGCAGCAGCCAACTTTAAAGCAGCTGAAAAGAAGAATTTGAGTCCACTCAACTGGGAGAAGATTGATGAGGATATACAAAAGAAGTTGGAACTAGTCAAGGAGCCAGTAAAGTCAGCCATCCATCATTCTCAAGTCAAGCAAATTTCTGTGAATGAGATGAGCATGAACTATCTGGAAAGAGGAAAGTCATGCTGCATCAAATCTCCAAAGACTGAATTAATTCTGAAACCAAGGGTGAATTATCCAAAATCATCATTGAAGAACCCTTTGGATACTGTGTATGAGACACCTAAGCCTGATGAAAAGAAGCTTCTGTCAAGGTCAATTGCTTTCTACAAAGATCCAGCTAATTCAGCTTTGAAAAAGAGAATCGCTAAAGTTTTCAGGAATGGGAAAGAAATTTGTGTGGTGGCTGGACATCCTCAATTTGCTCAAGCAAAGAGAGAAGAAAAGGCTAGATTGAAACAGGAAAAGAAGCAAGCTATTCTAGATGCTAAAAAGGCTAAACTAAAGAAAGAGCAGATTGTTATCTTGGCCAAGCTACATGTTATAAATTCATCACAACAAACTTCTGCTCAGCCATTTAAAATCATTGAATCTCAAGATCCAAAGAAGCAAGTTAAACAACAGAAGAAAGCTCCAAGAATCAAGAAATTGGCTAAAAGAACCAAAAGGAAACTGGACATTGTTGATAAGGAATTGGAGAATCAGTTTCCCAAGAAATCCACTCCAACTACAACTCAAGCATCAAAGCCCTCTGTGGTATTTGAAGATATCAAGGTGGTGGATCCCTATAAGAACATTCATGGTGAACCTATTGTGCCTAAGGATGAGCCAATAAAATGGCAGAATTTACCAATTCCTGACTTCAATTTGCCAATCATTAGCAAGCCAAAAAGGACAAAGTCAAGAGCAGTCAAGAAAGTGAAGTTGTCACCTGTCAAATCCAAATCTCTAGTTAAAGTTCAATCTAAAGCCAATAAGGGAGATTACCTGGACTTATGTGACATCAAAGAGTTTACTGATTTAAACCTCTATCTGGATGAACTAGATGAAGTGAGAGGAATTGATGCATACAGAAAACTACCTGAAAGATTAGTGTTCAAGTACAAGGGAGGAAGGGAGATTCAGTGGCCACTTCACAGGATCCTTCAAGAAAACCAAGCTGTACTGATTAAGGTTTATTCATCCTTCAAAAAGAACTTTGGGTTCAATGTTACTGCAAGAAGATTGTTACTGAAGAAGATTGAAGAACTAAGGAGTGTTAGAGCTAAATATGCACTCCCAAAGACTCTTATTATCCCCTACACAGGGAGAAGAGTGCATTTAAGGCCCTACTGGCTGATGGAGTTCATGGATGACAAAGGAGTGAGAAGATTTTTCAGATTAGAAGACCAATTGACCATCTCTAGCAATGAGTCTCTCTTGGAAATGCAAGAAAAGCTAGATCTCTCAGAATATGATGAACTGGAATTCCACAGGCAGCTCCAAAATCAGATTGAAGAAAACAACAGAAAGCTTGGAAAGAGATCCAGACCTTCAAGGAAGTAGATAAATCTGCTCTTGCTAAAGGAGCATCTTGAAAATGACTGTGAGCTAAACTTTGTACATTTTGTTATTTGAAGCACTTTTCAGTATCATCTACTTTCCTTATAAGTGGTATTTTTAGGGTGTTTTGTTATCATCAAGTCTCTCTTAATTTATTGCTACAATTCCAGTAGAAAACAAGTGTGAGCTATAATGCCCAGCATAATAATGTACAGTATGAAATGATTGTATGATAAACTCAAGTATAATTCCATATACGATAGATATTTTTATTCAAAAATAGTTTTCCTCGGTGATACACACCTTCTTTTGAAAACAATTCTTTTGTCGACTTATTATCCTGCGAATACCTTAATGGTAAACCCAACAGCTAGGCTTGGGTTACGGTATTGCATCACAATTCCAATTGGAAGAATTTAGGACATTTACTAGAGCCACCGTACATGATGATCAGTCGTACTACGGAAATAGTAACCTTTTCTACTAGTAGAAGGATGACACCTTCATATCCCGGTTATCACCCTTGCCACATACGGGCTATGTGTCCCATTTCGGGTATACACACACTTCGCAGGTCCTTAGGTACATATAGTACCATTTCCGATGGTACTGGCAGTCTTCCCAATACACGAAGTACTGGATCTCTACCCCTCCCTTGTCCTTTAAGATATCCTATCATATCCCAAGAACTCGTACTCCTCGAGTTCCCAAAGCATTTAGCTTATTGATAGGAACAACTCATGTTGCCAGTATATATATATATATATATATATATATATATATATATATATATATATATATATATATTCGAGAATTTTCGGGGGAAGTACTAAAATAATGTGAGTTGACCGTTGTCAACATAAAATAAATGAGGGGGAGTTTCTTTAGAAACTATATTCAAAATATTTAAAATAGGTCGTGATAATATTCTTCGACGATTTGAAATTATTCGAATGATTTTCTAAAGTTCAAAAAGTATTTTAAATTAGGTCTTATGATTTTTAAATCATATTAAATCATTTACAAATATTTATTAATTAAATAAAAATTATTAAATAATTAAACCTCGAATAATTATATATTTTAAAAGAATATTTGAAATAATATTTCTCAACTAATTTATGTTGGAATAGTTAAAGTAATCCTTAATAATATACTTAATCGAGTTTGAAATAAATAATTATTGGAGAATAATTCTCCTATTTTAAATGAATTACTGAAATAATATTCATTATTCGAATAATAAAATATAGTTGAGGGAATACGATCTTTGGAAATCGTTTTAACTAAATTCGAGGTATTTTAATATTTCGCAAGTGAACATCAAGTCCCTTGAAATAAAACAAGTACGGACATTAATCGTCCAAAACATCTCCAGAATGATTCCCGGGTTTTCGTTTTAAAACTCTGACCGACTCTCGGTCTTATAATCATACATCACGCTCATGGCGGTGTTAAATTATTTTACGACATATATACATCGTAACACAATCGCTATTTACGCGAAAACTTGTTATGTATATGTGTGTACTTGATGATTTCATGAATAAAACACCTTGGTAGATTTTTACTTAGTGAAAATGTAGCACCTCGACGTATAAGGTTAATATTCTCGACGGATAACTCATTTTAGTGCCGACGGATGAGGATTTATTATCCATCGAGTGAGTAGCTTATGTAACAATAAGTCTGTAGCACATTTCTGCATACACATTGTTTAGAATCTTTACTAGTACTTAAGTCATGTTGACTGTAACTAGATATGCAGAATAGGTTGATTAATTGTACATAGATGATGTCTTGTAATTCTGCATAAATGTAATGGAATCAAGTGCCTGACTGCTACCCTACAGATGAACAATAATTGATTCGACGGATGATCAACAACTCGACGGATGATTATAAACCCGATGGATAAAGAATTCAAATATCTGTTGACAGTGACAACACAGTCACATACGTCGAGTGTATACAAATGAGATGTGGTAGCCTATTCAACTGGGTTTTCGAGAACAAAGAAGCATTGCCATTTCCATGCTATTATGAAGATATTCAAAGATGCTGGAATAGAGTAATGAAGTAGCATTGTATTAGACTTGATAGTTTTTGTTTTATTATCCTGTCTTATTACTTTGTAATCTTGGTGATATATAAACCAGGAAGCTGCAAATAGAATAGCAACTGAGAAACCTAGCAACCAAAAGAGAAACATTTGTAAGCTGTACTCTTAGCATTTATCTCGTTCTTAGTTGTTATCATTTTGTAAGCAGCTATGAGCTTTTTGCACACAGAGTTCTTTCGATATATATTATATATCTCTGGTGGAATCATTTAAATCCACCAGAAAGTTTTTAAAGACTCTTGTTTTTAATTACTTGTGTTTTGATTCATTTCAAGTAACTATTCCGCATTCTGGTAATCAATTCACACATATATATATAATTGAGTTAGAACAATTTTTATTTAAGAAAAAGTTTCAAAAATTCCATTCAACCCCCCTTCTGTAATTCTTGTTATATTGTTAAGGGACTAACAAAACTCAAATACTTAGTGTCATGGCAAGCATGACATTTATGCAAAAGATAGTAAGACAATCCTTTCACAACACAACAGTATATGGAGTTGGGTTCGTAAACTTGCCTGAGTACTTTGAGGTGGAAGATGCGCTAGGGTCCGCTCGGAAATCTATAATCATAAACATATATCATTTCGTTAGATCCCGTTCTTCTTTATGGCGACTCATACATACGCGCTACTTATTAATCGTTCTCGCAACTCATTTTACTCTTATTATTCCTTTAAGTACTCATTCATGTCACAGTCGCTTTATTTTTGAAATCCTTTATGTCCGTTTACATTTCCAATGTCGGCTCCACTTATGATTTCTAATGGCTTTCTAATCGCGCGGTCTCGGTTCCGATATTTTTTTAAAATTGAAAAGAACTTATTTTCACTTGAAATTTTATATCAGTTAATGAACTCTGTTTATTACTCTCTGTAAAAATGTCATGATCTTTGAATATTTTTAATTCGATCATTTCTATTCCCAAAATTCGTAATTCGTAGTAGTTTTTGTCACGTAAATCACTTTTACTAAAACAGTCATAACTTTTGATCCGTAAATCGGAATCAAACGATTCAAGTGCCTAAACGATCCTCATAACATTGTCTATCATAATAAAGTGTTACTTTTGAAGAAACTGCAGTTTATTCATTCGGTAACTTCTGCAGAAACTTTATGCTGAGTTTTATTCATTTTAGCGAGGTTATGATTACGATCCGAGTTTCGTTTACGTCTTAAATCATTATACCACCATCAACAATCATCAAATAATCATCCCAACACTAACTCCTCTCAAGAACATCATATTATTGAGGCAACTACTGATGTGTAAAATAAATACAATTTCACAGCGGTTAATTGTAGCAAATACAGGTCGATCCACAAAGACTATGAATTTTCAAAACCCTAAAAATTTAAATCAGGTGAACTAGACAATAAGATTTGAGAGGAGTTTGAATTAACCTAATTAGAAAATAGATCAAATAATATGGAAAACCTAGGAATCCGAATCCGTTAATCAATCACAATTAATATCAACTCGCCCTAAAATAAATTCTCTTTTCTTCACAAATAAATTTTAATTAACGAGACAAGCATATACTATGAAACTTGTTATCTAACAATAACCCAACAAAACTTCATGGAGCAAGCATAGGCTATGAAAAATAAATCTGGTAACAATAATATATCAAAATCACTTTGACTATCAATGTTAGGTCACACAACACTATATAAGGGGGTTGAATATAGTGTTTATACAATCAAATCAATTTCAACACAAGTATGTAATAAAGATCAAGTATATTCAAATAAACTCTGTTACAATAGAACTATTGTTCTCTCTCAGTGATGAACAATATCACTAAGAGCTGCTAGGTTACAATGTATAATCTTCTCGATAATGATAACATATATAGTGTAAACCCTAAGCTGTGTTTATATAGTACATAGTTACAAGATATATTCTAATTGATATGGAATATAATTCTGTCTCCTAAAATATATCAATCAGATATCTTCTACAATTCTTCTAGTCCTCTAACTCTTCATGCATATCTTCATTTGCTTTAGTCCAGATCTTCTCCTTTAAATCAGCCACATTCCTTATCTGAAGTCTTCCCGCACTTAAGTCCTGATATATATCTTCTGACGCCTTAAGTTATGATATTAAGTTCTCACTTCAGTAAGTTCTGATTTTTAGTAAGTCCTGATATGTCCTATTGTTAAGTTCTGAAAATTAAACACAAATCAGATTAGACATGATATCTCAAATATATCTAACAATCAAACAATTAAAAACTAAGAAAAATCATGAGAATCAAATAATAGGAACGAGAAGATATCAAAGCAATTAAATTTACTTCATCTTCATCCCAGGGAACAAATTTAGCTACACATGATAAAAAGATGAACAACACAAATAACTAATTGGGTGTGGTTGGGTGTGTTGGGTGTTGGATGTGTAAAATATAAGAGGGGAGACCCAAATATATAGGGAAAATATGAGGGTTTGGGTCTTGGAATACAAGTAGGATTCTTAAATTATTTCCTTCTTCTTCTCCAATAAGTATTCTATTTATCTTCCAATTCCTTTGATTTCGAGAATAATCCACCTCCTTCCTTATTTGCACCTTTTCCAACTCAAATTTTGATTTCATTTATTTTCCTACAAAACAAAGTAAAATAATTTATTTATTAATAAAATTACGAAAATGGACATAAAATAGGGATTAATAATATGCAATAATATGGACCTATCAAATGCCCTCATACCTATCTTTTGCTCATCCTCGAGAAAAATCAAAAAGAAATATGCTAACTAAGAAAAGTCCTATGCTCCTTTTCGTAGGCGTGACAGGAAATTTTAGGTTTACCATCCCGTTAAACTCATAGACGATCTCTACAAGGGGAGTGTTGTCTCCTAAGGGTTTAAAGAAGATGTACACATAAAATATGTGAATTACTTTAGTAAGTGTCCAAACTCTATCAACACTAACATTCATCGGTGTCAACACAAGAATTTTTAGGAAAATATATGTCTTTAAGACTCTTCTAATTATAGCCAAGATGTAGGTATCAATAATTCACTTATATCGACTCTGAACGTTTACAAAAAAACCCAAGGTGTGTCGTGAAAATAGGTCTATGAAGAATCAATTGAGTAAGTACATTTCCTTTTTTCAACCAATATTGAACGAACCCAATCTCTATCAAAACAAGTATCTAGCCAAAATTCAAAGTTTTTTTTCTTTCTTTTTCTTTCTAATTGATTGTGCAATGTCCGTTTTCTTAGGCTTTCTATGTTACCCATGTAGCAAGATTTGGGCCAATGACTCCCAAACCAGATGTTCTTAGGGCACTAGGTTTTGAAATACCCCTACGGACTTAATTACTTGAGTAACAAAGGCCACAAAACAAGACTAGTCAATTATACTACTTGTGCCCATCATCTCAAATTTTTTTATTTGTGAGGAATGTCGGGTATTGAAGTAGTTTATTCAAGCATATTTTTTTCTTTTCTTTTCTTTTATTTTTCTTTTTTTCGCAAAAATTTTATTCGACATTGTTTCAACATGTGGGCTCTGTCTCAGATATCGAAAACTTCCCTAAACAATCTTTCCTACAAAGACCCTGTGCAAATGTGCCATCTTGGACTCTTAAGAAAAAATTCGTTCGACACAAGTTTCATGAAGACAACCTTACTCAACTACGTTCAAATCATCTCAAGGTATTATGTATAAGGTTTTTGAAAAACTGCTAACACCAACTAGTATTAAAGTACAAGAGTGGACTGGACAACTTAGATAAAATATCTCTGCTTTTTTTTGGATTTTTTTCATTTTTTAATTTTTTATATATATATAAGTACTACTAAACCCCTCCCCCATACCTAAATCATGCATTATCCTCAATGAATGCAAATGACAGAAAAATGACAAATTAAAAGGACGAGAATACCTGATAAGGGCATGACAGAGGAACACAATTACCTATAACACACACACAGACTCACACACACATAGTTACTCCCCATACTTACACTTTATTATGGGAGACACACACAAAAAACATTTGTTAACCAATACTAGAGTGTGGGAAAACTACCTTCATAACACAATCAACACACATGTGAAACTCACCCATAAGAACAACATTATCCACTAGAGAGATTAGATCATGCATCAAAATAAAACTCACAACACTAACAAAATCAATATACCAATTAGACGCTTCTTTATGTTGTTTAAGCAAAAATAACTTGATGTGTAAAATAACTGTAAGTGCACAACGGTTAATTGTAGCAAATACAGGTCGATCCACAAAGACTATGAATTTTCAAAACCCTAAAAATTTAAATTAGGCGAACTAGACAATAAGATTTGAGAGGAGTTTGAATTAACCTAATTAGCAAATAGATCAAATAATATGGAAAACCTAGGAATCCGAATCTGTTAATCAGTCACAATTATTATCAACTCGCCCTAAAATCAATTTTCTTTTCTTTACAAATAAATTTTAATTAACAAGACAAGCATATACTATGAAACTTGTTATCTAATAATTACCCATCAAAACTTCATGGAGCAAGCATAGGATATGAAAAATAAATCTGGTAACAATAATATATCAAAATCACTTTGTCAATCAAACAATTAAACACCAAGAAAAATCATGAGAATCAAATAATAGGAATGAGAAGATATCAAAGCAATTAAATTAACATCATCTTCATCCCAGGGAACAAATTTAGCTACACATGATAAAAAGATGAACAAGACAAATAACTAATTGGGTGTGTTGGGTGTGTTGGGTGTTGGATGTGTAAAATACAAGAGGGGAGACCCATATATATATAGGGAAAATATGAGGGTTTGGGTATTGGAATACAAGTAGGATTCTTAAATTATTTCTCTCTTCTTCTCCGATAAGTATTCTATTTATCTTCCAATTCCTTTGACTTCAAGAATAGTCCACCTCCTTCCTTATTTTCACCTTTTCCAACTCAAATTCTGATTTCATTTATTTTCCTACAAAACAAAGTAAAACAATTTTTTATTAATAAAATTACAAAAACAGACATAAAATAGGTATTAATAATATGCAATAATATGGACCTATCAACAATCATCAACTTTAGAACTAATTAACTAAATATCAAGATTACAACAAATCAACCACTAAAACTAAGTTTACAACTAGGATTTCAAAGGTTCTTGAAACTTAAACCTTAAATAAAGATTGGTCAAAGATTTATACCTTTATTGAAATCTTTAGATGTGTTCTTGATGATGGTGGAGTCTTGGGGATGCTTGGTTGGGTTTATGGAACCTAAATCAACCATTAAAATCAAGAAACCAAAGAAAAGTTACTATTCATACTATTCATTATCACTTTTCTTGAATTTATTTCACCCATCAAAACTTAATAAAATGAGCTCAAAAATTTATCTAACCTTTAGGATGTATGAAGATTGGGAATTAATGGTGGATTTTTTCCATGGCTAGAAGTGGGGGTTTTGAAATTGATTTCTTGGCTTTTCTTGATAAAGCCGAATGGAGAAGAATGGGGGGGGGGGAGAGACAGATTTTTTGTTGCTTCTTGAATGCTTCTATTGGATGATTTTGGAGATATGAATTAGTATATAACCTAGTACTAGTAAATCTTTGCATATCATGACTAGATTCCTAGGTTTACAAGCTAATCTATCTAGTTTAGATGCTAGGTTTACTATTACTAGCTTGTAGGTCATTATGTTATCTAGTTTAGGTTACTATTTGGTAACTTAACCATGGTTAGTTTATTACCATAGTTAGCTAGTTTAGCTATCTTGGTTCGATACGTTTATTTATTCATTTACGCGTTCGCTAGGTCGCTTATTCGTTTTTGTACTAAATTTTCGTAACCGGTTCGTGGTGTAAATCCTTTCTTATACGTTCTTTATGTTTTGAAGTATCGTTCCTGGATTTGAATTTGTAGGATTTTAAATTTGTAATTATATTGTGATTCCCGTAATCCTTGATGGTTCATAGATACGGTCATTTTTCAAAGTTCATTTTCTTCAAAAACTATAATAGCGTTTACATACACTCATTTGGTACGTATAATCACGTTATCGACTCCAAAACTCAATTTCTAATGCACAACATAGTGTGGGATAATAAAAATTCCCTATTTGTCAGGGTTACTATTAATTTAGCATTTTATAAAGTCTCAAAAAATCGAGTTATTACACTTAGGTTATACTACCATTACAAACCAACTTACCTTAAACAATCCTGACACAACTAACTTAATATAACAACTCAACAGACCACATATGGTCTGACATACCTACCTTAGAGGAGCCTGGTATGGAAAGAAATAGAACTCTACCCTGATTACAACGGGAAGACTCCTAGGCATCTACAATACATATATAAAATATTTGCAAGGGTGAGCAATCAATTGCTCAGTAGTACCACTATATGAATAGCAAGTAAACAGTTTACGAAAAATATTGATAAGAACAGAAATCATAACTTGTTCACAACATATAAAACATATATAAACTGGATATTTAAAACTAGCATGCTCTATAAAACAATAGCGTCAGTCGTGTGTTGTGTATAAATACCAGTATCCAATTTTAGCATGCTATTCACCTTTATAACTAAAAATCATAAATCACTTGTTCCGTTACGAGAATCGCAATATCAAATCAGATACGTAGTGGTTATGTGAAAATAGCTGATCAGGCTATCAGCACCAGATGCCTCCATCTGCCATCCCATAAACCTATTCCAGAACTCAGAGACTAGTTAGGTCTCTGACCTGCTGGACTAATCGGTTAAATAGTGCACGCAACTGAGTTAGCCGCTTACGCAACCTCAGTAGGCCACTCTGGCCCGAATGTATCCAATATCTGATCATTTTTATCCAGTTTTTAGATCACTTGAACCTATCTCAATTTAAAAACCATTCATTTAACAACACACATAAAAATTGGTTCACAAATCATTTTCATTCAGAGATAGGTACTTTTCAAAGTTACTTTTCCCCAAAATAGGTTTCAATAATTAATTATAACTACAGGGGATACGTAACTTAAAATGATTTTGTTCCTGTTCAAAAATAAAATAACAGTTTATTAATATATACTAAACCATAAAAGTATGGTCAGGGGTACTTTCCTTGCAGATCTTCACAACTATTGTTGATTGACCTTGGTCCGACTTGGATGATCGGGCTTTATTGCCTTACTATTATCCTGGATCCGACCTCAACATTAAGGTCCTTCGATTGGAACCTTGCTGAGCTTGCCGACTGACCATTAGGCTATCCTTAGTCCGACGTTAACTCTCGGATTCTCTGACTAGAACCTACAGAGTCGAAATACCCTATGTTAGACGACCAGTTATATTTGACATATCCTCGCTATCACTACTACCTAAACGATATCAATTACCGACCCGTAATTACATGTATTAATATAATACAAGTAACAATCAGGATTCATACAATATTTATTTACAAATATATATGTTTTTAAACTCGAGTAGTATTCCCGATAAATATAAGTTACGTTCCCGTATTTTTGAAATCCATTTCTCGTAAATCGGGCATCGTCTTCTCTATTTATCGGACATCCCGTCGAAACAAAATCGACGTCACAATCACAACAATCACAACCAGATCAAATTTCAACTCGAATAATTATTAACTATTTTAATTCAACTAATTACAGCTAAGTTTATTATTTATTTCTATTAGGACTCATAATATACATCACGGTCCACCGTTGACTCACCGAAGCTCATCGTCGACGACAGTAAATCGCGGGTACCCGATTAAACTCGGATTTCCAATGCAAATTCCACCAATTAAAAATATTTGAATAATCATAAAATTTATTCAAATTTTTCCTAAAATAATATGAGTAAACATAATGAAATTCATTTAGATTTTTCTAGAATTTATTTTGAATAAACATTACAAAAATTCATTCGAATTTTCAGCAATTACTTCGAATAACCAACAACAAGTCTTCAGCTTTTCAAAAAATAAAAAGGATAATCAAAGCCTTTGGACCGATTTCATCATAAAACTGCAGAAGCACATAATAATTTAATTGGCCATACTTACATACACACATACATGTGTGTATATATAATTGTAACAATCGAGAATAACTACGAAGCAAACGGAAACGGGCAGCAGGGTGTTGCGTTTCGAGTGCATAAATGCAACGGAAATAATAATTAAAATGTGAAAAATCAGAGTTTTCGAAACCCACCGCAGGATCCATGCGAAAAATAGATATTTAATTCGTAGATCGGATTATTTACCTTAAGAAGCTTTACGATTATGGTTTTCAAAAGGAGATCCTAGCTTTAACTGAACACCACATACCCCGCCTTAACGATCTACGCCGTAGAGGTATCCACACGAAAGCTGGTACGGACGAGGCATGTACTAGCACCAAGAACGGACCTATTTTCCCCTCTCCCACACTCTCCCCTTTAGCTGCTAGGGTTTTATATTTTTATCTAATAAAAACGTAACCCTAATTTTAGCCTTAAGGATGTTTATATAGAGAGGCCAAAAATAGTCCTAACCCTAATCCAAGTTAGAGTTTATTAAAATCTGAAATTCTATCTATTTAATAATTAAGTTTAACTCAATTACTAAATAACAACTGAATTTTGGATTTAATAATATACAAATTTGAAATTCATTTATCCCATTAATTAGGTCCAACTTAATTAATAATAAATAATTCAAATTTCCTTTTTAATTCAAATCCGAATTTGATGTAAATATATCTGTATGCTTTGTTTGTGTGACCCTATATATTATTATTACGTTGGAAATAATTTAAATATCTCATATTTAAATTATAAATAATGAGTGGCATCTAGTAATACATCATTGCTACCCAAGTAATAATAATTAAATCAGTGATCGATTAAACCTTTCGTGAATAATGTACAATGTAATATAATCCCTTTAACTAAATATTATAGATAAACTAGAGGCATGTAATGTGTCATCCTTACCATAGTTTAATCCACGTTTCCTTGATCAATGAGTAGACTATCACATCACATCAACATTTGAGCATGACCACACATTTCATATACTAGCTCACAGAAGAGGCCAATAATATCATTCCTAAAATAGGAGGGTTAAATCCCATTTAGATCATTCATATTTCTCGTGCAATTCATAATATACCCAATGTCCACTTTTATCATTACCCGGTCAAGGATAACTTTTAATGGAATTAATGTATATTATTTCTAGTATAGGATTATAATGACTTCAGGTCTAAGGACCATTACATCATTATCACTGTGATAATTACTTATAACACAACAGACATGTAGAATCTCACATTAGGTTTGTCTAGCACCATGTACATATACATCTGCCTGTGTTTTTTACTTTAGTATAACTATACCTATGATCAATGAGATGTGATCATCAGTCAATAAACACATCGATCTTAATGCATTATTATTATCCCTTAATAATAATACTCGACTAGGGACCTTTAGGAATATTTTTACTATTCTCATAATCTCATTTCTAAGTCACGTACTTAGAGATATAGAATTGCATATCATATTCCAGGGACATTTATTAATCTAACATTTATATCACAGTAAATTAAGAATTAATAAACTATAAAGGGAATAATCGATAGAACATAAACATTAATAATCCTAATGTCTTAAACTAAAACATCATAGTGTTGTCTCTAGGACACAAACACTAACAATCTCCCACTTACACTAGAGCCAATCACCCATATATCTAATACTGATGGAATAAGTATGCCCATCGTGCTTATTCTGTGACAAAGCCTTAGTCAGTGGGTCTGCAACAATATCATTACTATACACTTTACATTTATATCTCCTTCATCATTAATCTCATTAATAAGGTGATATCTCTTAAGGACATGCCTAAACAGTCTCCTTGGCTGTTTCGAAAACATCAATATATTCGGCTTCCATAGAATCATGAATGTTCTTGCTGTGAACTATTTAAACTAACATCAATTATATTTAGACAAAACACAAACAAAGCATTGACACAAAATTATCCTTGTATCCATAAATTAGGTTAAAAAACTAGTATCAGTGTAACCCTTTACAACTAGTTCCCTATCTTCTCCTTACAACAAAAATAAATCTTTAGCCCTCTTTATGTACTTAAGAATATTCTTGACAACTATCTAGTGACCCTCACCTGGATTAGACTGGTATCTGTTCGTCATGCTCAAAGCATACGAAATATCAGGATAATTACATATCATTGCATACATTTAAGATCCAATTTCCGAAGCATATGGAGCATTTCTAACACGACCCTTGTCATCTAACGATTTAGGACAGTTATCCTATGAGATCACTATTCCAAGAGATATCGGGACATATGCACTCTTTTCCTCCTGCATCCTAAAATGATGCAATAATTTATCAATGTATGTACTGTGAATAGATCAATTAATCTCCTCAATCTATCGCTATAGATCTTAATCCCTAATATCTAGGTAGCATCGCCTAAGTTATTTATAACACCTTCCAAATCTGGGGTATAGATTTGGGGCATTATCAATAACAACTACAAACTAATCCTGCACAAGCGGAATATAAAAATAATAATTACCCCGAACTATTACTACTCAGGATCTTTTAAGGGTTGAGTTGAAAACAAGAACCACATACTACACTTTATTACAAACCCAAATAAATAAAATTTGTCTTAAGAACTCTCTTTGTTACAAACTTTATTCTATCTACATTCTCACCACACAACTTTTATTCAAACTACACAAAACTTTTATTCAACCCAACATTACTACTTATCCTGTTACACCTGATCTGGTAATTCAAAGCTCTCTTCGGGAATAGGAAGGAACACTCTTGGTATAAGAGGATCCTGCTGCTTGACTCGCTTCTTGACTACGCGGGTCCTGATGGGTTTCATTTTCTACCTTAACTGTAAAACAATAGGAATAACAATAAAAAGGGATGAGCCAAAATTGCTCAACAAGCCTGCAACAATATAAATATAGTATAAAGAGAGAGAAATAAGTGAACCAATAAGCTGCTGGTTTGAACAACCATTTGTATCTGTATAGGATAATAATTTGCCAACACTGGCGAGTACCAAATGAACAAGACTGGAAACAAGAACCAACATATGCACTATAACCTACTGATCAGTCAAGATACAGTGCGGATCTATACCCAACTGTATAGACCCAACCAACATAAGGAGTACTCAGGAAACTATGGCCTATTAATTAAAGTTCTGGGTAAAACCCAGTCCGTATCGTAACCATCCAGTCCAAAGCTTAGCATCCGGAATAATCGGAATGCTTTTGATGTAGCCCAACATCAGGATATATCATAATATATGTAACAAGGGTAAGAATATTGGAATATGAATAGAGGATTCAATAAATTGGGAGATAT
This sequence comes from Apium graveolens, assembly GCF_009905375.1. Classification (NCBI taxonomy): domain Eukaryota; kingdom Viridiplantae; phylum Streptophyta; class Magnoliopsida; order Apiales; family Apiaceae; genus Apium; species Apium graveolens. The sequence continues at coordinate 23,698,709 of NC_133656.1, read as the reverse complement.
TAAGAATCGAAATGAAATAGAAACAAGAATCAATAATTTCGAAACAGCGTATATGAACAAAATTATCAAAGATAACTGATATGGGAAAATAAGATATAATTCACTATTCTAAATTTAGAATAGAGGAAAACTTGCCTTGCGCGTACTTAACCTGGTTCAACTCACCACCTTCGGTCTCTAGCTTGCTCTGCCTTGCTGACACTGAACCAATCATAGAAAGATGGTCGTTTAGATAACTTACTATATACGTGTATCTCGAATTGATACCACGTAACCTCATCAGTCTACCCATGCGTTTCTATCTGACACGCATATATACACATATAATTATATAGCATGTAAGGTTCACATAACCACGTAAAGCACATAGCACATAAAGCACATAATTAATTTTTAGACTTATAATTATTTTTAGAATCGATACTATACTCATATTTATAATAACTAACCCTATCTGATTTTATTACAATTTTTCGGGATTTATTTGACTCGATTCTACCTCTAATAGGGCCTATGAACAATTAATTATCACAAAACCACTCTCTTCCGGAAGAAATTATAACTTACAACTATTTTTATTGGATTCGTTTCATTTTTTTGAGTCTAGGGGTCTTCGTTTCGCTCAAATCGGACTAATGGTTTAATTATTATGAATTAAATAAGATTTAATTAATTAATAATTAATTATAAATAATTAATTATAATTAAATAATCCTTATTTACATTTTTAAATAATTAACTAATAATTATTGTATTTTAAAATAATTAATCCCTAATTATTAAGATTAATTACTATTTATTACAATTATTTACAAATTATTAATACTCACTCGATTAGATTGATTATTCACAAATAATCAATCGACTCAATTAACTGATACGCTATTTATCGAACAATTACTAATTACTCGAATTATAATCTAACTCAACGATTAATTACTCGTATAAATACGAACTATTCGCGATCCTCACGTAAATATCGAACCATTATATTATTATTGTAAATTATACGATTCGTTAATCAATTAATTATCTGTATTTAATTATACGATACGAACAATTATTACGACATTCTTCGAATAATTATCGCTCGAATAATAATTCTAATTATCGAATCACTACTCGCATAAATACGAGTTACTCACAATATTAACTAATTATCGGATTATTAATCTTATTATTTAATCCTTATTTATTAATTAATTACCTAATTATTAATTAATTAACTAATTATTAATTAATTAGATAACTAATAAATAATTAGATAAGTAATTACATAATTAATTAAATAATTAAATTTGAATAAAATAATTTAGAAATTAATTATAAGATTTTTCAAAATTTAAAACTGATTTTTATTTAATTTTTAGAATTACTAAAACTAATTTCTGATTTTTAGAAAATAGAATAAATATTAAAATATCAGAAACACAACACAGAAACTGGGTTAGGGTTTTCATGGATCAATCCCAGGTCGAAACCGGGTTGGAAACCGGGTCAAACCCGGGTCGCGAAGAACACGAACCCAGCAGCCCAGAAACCCGGCGCGGGCGGGAATTTTCCGGCGAGTAAAAACACGGCCAAATCGTGTGATTCCAGTCCGATTCTTCTACGTGATCGTACCTGGCCACCATAGCAACCTCCTCCCACCTTCCTTCTTCTCCGTTCGTCGACGATGTCATCGGAAAAATGAAGAACACCGTCGTGGCGGCGGTTCTCCGACGAGGACAAAATCAGCACCAAAACTGACGAAACCGGTGCCGTTCTACTATAAATTCAACAATCTATTTATTCCCATCAACAGAATCAACAAACAACTAACGACTCATTCAAACCGAATTCGAAATAAAAACCCGAAAATACAAATTAGAAATCGATTAAACTAACAACAAAAACGATTACATAATTGAAAACTACGCTCAATCAGCTTTAAAACGGATACTTACATGACTGATTTGGTTAACAGAATCACGATCAAAATTGGCTTCGATTCTCCTGCCCTGTTCTTCACCCACACAAGAATTTCTTGATTTTCTGTTTTTTTCTGATTTTTTTTATTAATTACTAATTAAATAACAGTAAATCAGCTATTTATATTTATGAAAATAATACCCCTAAATAAAATTAAGGGGCTAATTACACTCCTAATAAAAATATTTGGCCCCAATTATTATAATTTTTGGGTATTAATATTGAATTTTTAAATATCCAATAAATACAAAATAAATGTTACAAATTCCCAAAAATTGTGAATATTACAAAAATGCAAAGAAAAATAATGTATGATAATTTTATGATCATATAAAAAAAAATGTGATTTTTGTGGGGTTTTTGGTACCCGAAGGGGTCCGGAAAAGTCATTTTTCGCGAAAAAGGTAAATTTGTAAAACGTCTAGGGGTTCAGAATAGCGATATGGTCTAGGGCATTTTTGGAAAAATAGGGCCAATGATTTTGTTTAAATTACGGGCTTTTAAAACATGGTTTTGAGCTGTACGGGTTTTGATATAAAATATATAACTTACGATAAAACAATCAATAAATATTCAAAACACGTTTGGATCAAAACAGACAACATGTAACACATAACAGTTTGGGTTTAATGACTTAACACATTTAATCACATAATAATACACATAATTTATCTTTATTATGATATAATACAAGTGTAATTTCTCGGTCGTTACATTCTCCCCCCCCCTTAACAGGATTCTGTCCTCAGAATCACACTATGCAAACAACTGAGGATACTTTTCTAACATTTCACTCTCGAGCTCCCAGGTTGATTCTTCAACCACTGGGTTTCTCCACAAAACTCTCACTAATGACACTGACTTATTTCTTGATACCCTCTCTTGCCGATCTAGAATTCTTATCGGCTGTTCTACATACGACAAATCTTCCTGAAGTTCTATTGGTTCATACTCTATTACATGCCTTGTATCAGGGTTGTACTTCTTAAGCATAGATACATGAAATACGTTGTGAATATGCTGCATATGGGGTGGTAAAGCTAATTCGTACGCAACCTTCCCAATTTTCTTCAAAATTTCAAATGGTCCGACGTAGCGAGGTTTCAATTTGCCTTTGTTGCCAAACCTAGCTAATCCCTTCCATGGTGATACCTTTAGCAATACATGCTCTCCTTCCTGGTAGTCCATATCTTTTCTAGATAGATCTGCATATTTACGATGTCGATTCTGCGCTGGTTCAAGTCGCTTGCGGATCAGTTCTACTTTTTCCTTGGTCTGCTGAATCAGTTCTGGACCTAGAATTTTACGTTTTCCCACTTCATCCCAACATGTAGGTGATCTGCATTTTCTTCCATATAGAGCTTCATAAGGTGGCATCCCAATACTTGCTTGATAACTGTTATTGTAAGAAAATTCCAGTAGCAGTAAGTGCTCGTCCCAATTACCTTCAAAATCTATTACGCATACACGTAGCATATCTTCGATTATTTGAATTATCCTTTCACGTTGCCCGTCCGTTTATGGATGATAAGCTGTACTCATGTTCAACTTCGTTCCTAGACATTCTTGGAATTGTCTCCAAAATCTCAAATTGAAACGAGGATCTCGATCCGATATAATCGATACGGGTACTCCGTGATGCATTACAATTTCCTTGAGATATAAGTGCACTAACTTGTCCAGTGAAAATCTTTCGTTAATCGGAAGAAAATGTGCTGATTTCGTCAGTCGATCAATGATAACCCAAATTGCATCGTGATTTGCTTTCGTCGTTGGAAGTCCCACTACGAAATCCATAGCTAAGTGTTCCCATTTCCATTCTGGAATATCTAGTGGTTGTAGTAGTACGCTCGGGCGTTGATGTTCAGCTTTCACTCTTTGGCACGTATAACACTTACTGACCCATTCCGCTATTTTTTTCTTCATATTCGGCCACCAAAAATTTTCCTTCAGGTCTCTGTACATCTTTGTGCTTCCGAGATGGATTGAATATCTTGAATTATGAGCATCTTGCAAAATTTTCGCTTTCAGTTCCGGTACGTTAGGTATCCAGATCCTTGAAGCAACACGAAAAATTCCTTTAGCATCCTTCTGACTGGTAATCTCGTCTCATGTTAAATTATCGATATCTTGGTCCATTACTTCTTCCTGACACCTTCTTATTTTCTCCAATAGTTCTGGCTGAAAAGTCATAGCGTAAATCATTTCGGTAGAATTTTCTGGTACACAAACTTCATTCTCTAATTTATCGAATTCCTTGATTAAGTCTTCTGAAGACGTTAACAGGTTCAATCGTTCCTTTCGACTTAGCGCATCTGCCACTACATTGGCCTTGCCTGGATGATAATTGATTGAAACGTCATAATCCTTAATTAACTCTAGCCAATGTCGCTGTCGCATGTTAATTTCCTTTTGGGTAAAAATGTACTTTAAGCTTTTATGGTCCGTGTAAATCTCACATCTTTCACCGTATAGATAGTGTCTCCAAAGTTTCAGTGTGAACACAATTGCTGCTAGTTCAAGATCGTGCGTCGGATATTTTTGCTCATGCGGCTTTAGCTGTCTAGAAGCATATGCGATCACATTTCCATGTTGCATTAGAACGCATCCAAGTCCTCGATACGAAGCATCGCTGTATATGACAAAGTCTCCTTGATCATCACGTAACACAAGCACAGGTGCAGTTACTAGTCGATTCTTCAATTCTTGGAAACTTGCTTCACATTTCTCGTTCCATTCGAACTTTTCATTCTTTCGCGTGAACTTCGTCAATGGTGTGGCTATCTTTGCAAAATCTTTAACGAATCTTCTGTAATAACCGGCTAACCCCAAGAAACTTCTTACTTCAGTTGGCGTCTTTGGTCTTTCCCAATTTAAAATAGCTTCAATCTTTGCGGGATCCACTTGAATTCCTTCAATAGTAATGATGTGTCCTAAAAACTGCACTTCCTTTAACCAAAATTCACATTTTGAAAATTTCGCATAAAGCTGCTCCTTTCGTAATATCTCTAATGTCGTTCTTAAGTGCGCTGCATGTTCTTCTTTTATCTTCGAATAGATCAAGATGTCATTAATAAATACAATGATAAACTTATCCAAGTACTTCTTGAATACTCGATTCATCAAATCCATAAACGCTGCAGGTGTATTTGTCAATCCAAAAGCCATCACAAGAAATTTGTATTGTCCATATCTCGTTCTGAACGCAGTCTTTGAAATATCTTCAGCCTTGATCTTTAGCTGATGATAGCCTGATCGTAAGTCGATTTTTGAAAACCATGCTGCTCCTTTTAGTTGATCAAATAAGTCATCGATACGAGGTAAAGGATATTTATTCTTGATAGTTAACTTCTTCAGCTCACAATAATCAATACACAGTCGCATACTACCGTCCTTCTTTTTCACGAATAATACTGGTGCACCCCATGGGGATACACTTGGCCTTATAATTCCTTTGTCGAGAAGTTCTTGCAATTGTTTTGCTAATTCTTTCATTTCAACAGGTGCCATTCGATATGGAGCTTTCAAAATTGGTTCAGTCCCTGGCGCCAAATCAATAGTGAACTCGATTTCTCGATCCGGTGGAAGTCTTGGAAGTTCATCTGGAAAGACGCCGGAAAACTCACAAACTACAGGAATATCTTCAATCTTCGGACTATCCTTATCGGTATCCAATACATAGGCTAAGTAAACTTGACATCCTTGGCGTAGCAATCGTTTCGTCTGCATCATTGTTAGGAATTTCTGCTTTTGCTTTTCACCTTTAAATGTTACCGTTTTATTTTCTTCAGTTTGCAATTTCACTTTCTTATTTGCGCAATCAATCTGAGCATTATTACTAGCTAGCCAATCCATTCCTAAAATAACATCAAACTCTCCTAACCTGAAAGGTATCAAATCAACTGAGAAATGACATCTCCCTATCTCAATATTACAACTTGGGCATACTCGATCTACCGTAACATGATCATCATTTGCTAATTTTTTGACTATCACTTCATCTAACCACTGAACCTCACAGTCTATCTTAGAGATAAAATCTTTAGAAATAAAACATCTAGTAGCTCCTGAATCAATCAATACTAGAGCATTTACGGAATTCACAGGGAGTGTACCTACAACCACATTCGGACTCTATACTGCTTCCTTCATTGACATGTTGAAAGTCCTTGCCCTGGGCTGATTTTGTAGTGGTAGTGGAGGTGGAGGTAATGCTAAAACCCTTGGAATACTAGCGGCCATGGCAACTCCTCTGCAGTCCTTGGCAATATGTCTTTTTCTTCCACATTGGAAACAAGTGACCTCTGCTCTTCCCATCGGACATTCTCCAGAGTAGTGTCCCCTTTGCTTGCACTTGAAATATGTGACATTTGGCTTATTGCAAATCCCCTTATGCTTTTTACCACAATCAGGTATAGGCGGTCGAATAAGTCTTTGCTGAGTTGGGGCAGAAAGTCGATTACCCATCCTCTGATTGTTTTGTTCTGGTCTCCTGGCATTTACATTTCCCCGGGCTTGAAATCCCGGCCTTCTGTTGAAACGGTTCTGGAAATTTCCTGGTCCCTTCTCTTTCTGAGCTGCTTCACTCTCACCATCAATGATCATGGCCTTCTGAACAATAGCCGTATAAGTCGTTAGCTCAAATACAGCTACTCTGCTAAAGATCCATGGCTTCAGTCCCTGCTGGAATCTCTTGGCCCGCTTTTCATCCGTATCCACTTGCTCAGGAACAAATCTGGCCAATTCAGTGAACTTGGTCTAATAATCCGCGACCGATAAGTTGTCTTGCTTCAGCTCCAGGAACTTGATCTCCATCTGGTTCTTCATAAAATGAGGGAAATTTTTTTCCAGGAAAAGATCAGTGAATCTATCCCAGGTTACCACACCTTCCCCTTCCAAAGCTTTCTTCTATTCCCACCAGTAATTGGCTTTACCTTTCAGAAAATAGCTGGAAAAATCTGTCTTCTGTTCTTCCTCAACTTTCACCAACGTAAAAGCCTTTTCCATTTCCTTCAGCCAAGCTCTCGCCTTTGTAGGATCTGTGGAACCGACAAATTCCGGTGGCTTTACTACTTGAAATTGCTTGAAAGTGACTTTAGGTGCTGCTGGTGGTACTTGATGTCCTGAATGAGCGGCTTGCTGTAACATCTGTTCTTGGAACTGCTGCTGTTGCTGTTGCATTTGTTGTTGCATCATCAGCATCTGATGTTGCATGAGATGAAACATCTGATCCATCTGATTATTATTATTTTGGCCTTCGGTATTTTCGTTAGACAAGTCGGGTCGTACTTTTCTTTTAGGTGCCATCTTTCTGATAATAAAACAATGGGTTCTCTTAATAACAATATACTAAACAGGTGTTATGGAATGAAAATAGTCTTTATAGTATTAAAACCTCGTTAAAACAGTTGATATGGGGAAAGAAAACAATTTATTAAATATCTAAATAAATAAACAGTATGATGTGTAAATAAATCCCTTTTTAAAATACTTTAAAAAATTTTGAAAACATAAAGGGTACAACATGATTGTAAATAAAGCAACATTTGTAAATATACAATGATAAAATAATGAAATAAATGTAAATGCTTAAATGACTGGAAATAAAATAAAGAGAACGTGAAAAAGTCCATCTCATATATATAGGTGGGACACCAGCTGCAGGTGTCAGTGCTTGATACAAAAGCCTATGATATGTCAGTCGTACTACTACTACTGTCAGTCAAAATTAGTAGCTATACTCATACAAACTAGTCATATAATACTATGCTACCTCTATCTACAAAAATATACATGATACAACACTCCTCCATCTGCTAGTCTCAGAATCCTAGTGGCACGTGACTCAACTCCTCCTGCAATGCCTCTAGCACTACCTCGGTAAGTCCTAACGCCCTACGATATGCTGTCTCTGCACTAATATCCTGCTGTCTCAGATCAATAAGCTGCTGAGAACTAACTCGGTGAATCTGACATAACCTCTCCCTCAATATGTAATCTGGTCGTAATGTTCGGACGGGACCATCCGCCTACGTCTCAAACAATCCAAGGATCTCTCTACACTGAATCTGCCATCGAATCCTCTCCTCTCTCTCTGCCTGAAAACACTGATAAGTCACTGTATGATGCTCACGAAGATTCGTGCTAGAACCTCGAGAAGGTAACAGACCATCTACTACTATCTCGTCCATAAACTTCGGCTTTGGAAACTGATATACCCCGGGAACAGGGGCATAAATAGCTAAAGGGGCAGGAAATAAGACAGGCTGCTCCATAGGTGCATACACTGGTGGCTCTGCCTCAGGCTCCATCGATGGAATCTTTGGAATCTCGACTAGTGGCATAGGATTCTGGGGCTCTAGATCCTCCCACTGTGGAAGATCAATCATGTCAGGAATATCGAACATAGGTAACTCTAGTGGTGGAAAATCTGGTATCTCTGGCTCAAAATATGGAAAATAATCATCAAAATCTGGTACCTCTGGTGGAAGTGGCATCTTTGGTACTGGTCTAGGTGGCAATAGTGGAGGTGGTGGCAATGGAGGAAAGATCTGCTCTAACACTGGAGCCACTACCGGTGCAACCACTGGATCTGTCTCGATCCGCTCCGTAGACGATGATAAAGAAGCCATCTAATATACATAACAATAATAACACAAGAACAATCAAATCACAATCCTTAAACTCATAACTTCTAATCACATAAACAGACAATCCTAACACTCTTACTTCTATCCTATCTGATCTTCCTATCTTATCTTCATCCTAACGTTCTTAAGGTCAAGGGTCAAAACCTAAGCTCTGATGCCAACTATAACACCCTCCAAATCCGGGGTATAGATTTGGGGCATTATCAATAACAACTACAAACTAAACCTGCACAAGCGGAATATAAAAATAATAATTACCCCGAACTATTACTACTCAGGATCTTTTAAGGGTTGAGTTAAAAACAAGAACCACATACTACACTTTATTACAAACCCAAATAAATAAAATCTGTCTTAAGAACTCTCTTTGTTACAAACTTTATTCTATCAACATTCTCACCACACAAATTTTATTCAAACTACACAAAACTTTTATTCAACCCAACATTACTACTTATCCTGTTACATCTGATCTGGTAATTCAAAGCTCTCTTCGGGAATAGGAAGGAACATTCTTTGTATAAGAGGGTCCCGCTGCTTGACTCGCTTCTTGACTACGCGGGTCCTGATGGGTTTTATTTTCTACTTTAACTGTAAAACAATAGGAATAACAATAAAAAGGGATGAGCCAAAATTGCTCAACAAGCCTGCAACAATATAAATATAGTATTAAGAGAGAGAAATAAGTGAACCAATAAGCTGCTGGTTTGAACAACCATCTGTATCTGTATAGGATAATAATTTGCCAACACTGGCGAGTACCAAATGAACAAGACTGGAAACAAGAACCAACATATGCACCATAACCTGTTGATCAGTCAAGATACAGTGCAGATCTATACCGAACTGCATAGACCCAACCAACATAAGGAGTACTCAGGCAACTATGGCCTATTAATTAAATGTCTGGGTAAAACCCAGTCTGTATCGTAACCATCCAGTCCAAAGCTTAGCATCCGGAATAATCAGAATGCTTTTGATGTATCCCAACATCAGGATATATCATAATATATGTAACAAGGGTAAGAATATTGGAATATGAATAGAGGATTCAATAAATTGGGAGATATTAAGAATCGAAATAAAATAGAAACAAGATTCAATAATTTCATAACAGTGTATATGAACAAAATTATCAAAGATAACTGATATGGGAAAATGAGATATAATTCACTATTCTGAATTTAGAATTGGGGAAAACTTGCCTTGCGCGTACTTAACCTGGTTCAACTCACCACCTTCGGTCTCTATCTTGCTCTGCCTTGCTGACACTGAACCAATCATAGAAAGATAGTCGTTTAGATAACTTACTATATACGTGTATCTCGAATTGATACTATGTAACCTCATCAGTCTACCCATGCATTTCTATCTGACTCGCATATATACACATATAATTATATAGCACGTAAGGTTCACATAACCACGTAAAGCACATAGCACATAAAGCACATAATTAATTTTTAGACTTATAATTATTTTTAGAATCGATACTATACTCATATTTATAATAACTAACCCTATCTGATTTTATTACAATTTTTCGGGATTTATTTAACTCGATTCTACCTCTAATAGGACCTATGAACAATAAATTATCACAAAACCACTCTCTTCCAGAAGAAATTATAACTTACAACTATTTTTATTGGATTCGTTTTATTTTTCTGAGTCTAGGGGTCTTCGTTTCGCTCAAATCGGACTAACGGTTTAATTATTATGAATTAAACAAGATTTAATTAATTAATAAATAATTATAAATAATTAATTATAATTAAATAATCCTTAATTACATTTTTAAATAATTAACTAATAATTATTGTATTTTAAAATAATTAATCCCTAATTATTAAGATTAATTACTATTTATTACAATTATTTACAAATTATTAATACTCACTCGATCAGATCGATTATTCACAAATAATCAATCGACTCAATTAACTGATACGCTATTTATCGAACAATTACTAATTACTTGAATTATAATCTAACTTAACGATTAATTACTAGTATAAATACGAACTATTCGCGATCCTCACATAAATATCGAACCATTATATTATTATTGTAAATTATACGATTCGTTAATCAATTAATTATTTGTATTTAATTATACGATACGAACAATTATTACGACATTCTTCGAATAATTATCACTCGGATAATAATTCTAATTATCGAATCACTACTCGCATAAATACGAGTTACACGTAATATTAACTAATTATCAGATTATTAATCATATTATTTAATCCATATTTATTAATTAATTACCTAATTATTAATTAATTAACTAATTATTAATTAATTAGATAAATAATAAATAATTAGATAATAATTAAATAATTAAATAATTAATTAAATAATTAAATTCGAATAAAATAATTTAGAAATTAAGTATAAGATTTTTTCAGAATTTAAAACTGATTTTTATTTAATTTTTAGAATTACTAAAACTAATTTCTGATTTTTAGAAAATAGAATAAATATTAAAATATCAGAAACACAACACAGAAACAGGGTTAGGGTTTTCATGGATCAATCCCGGGTCGAAACCGGGTTGCAAACCGAGTCGAACCCGGGTCGCGAAGAACACGAACCCAGCAGCCCAGAAACCCGACGACGGCGGGAATTTTCCGGCGAATAAAAACTCGGCCAAATTGTGTGATTCCATTCCGATTCTTCTGCGTGATTGTTCCTGGCCACCATAGCAACCTCCTCCCACCTTCCTTCTTCTCCATTCGTCGACAATGTCATCGGAAAAACGAAGAACTCCACCGTGGCGGCGGTTCTCCGACGAGGACGAAATCAACACCAAAACTGACGAAACCGGTGCCGTTCGACTGTAAATTCAATGATCTATTCATTCCGATCAACAGAATCAACAAACAATTAACGATTCATTCAAAAGGAATTCGAAATAAAAACCCGAAAAAACAAATTAAAATCGATTAAACTAACAACAAAAACGATTACATAATTGAAAACTTCACTCAATCAGCTACAAAACGGATACTTACATGACTGATTTGGTTAACAGAATCACGATCAAAATTGGCTTTGATTCTCCTGCCCTGTTCTTCACCCACACAAGAATTTCTTGATTTTCTATTTTTTTCTGATTTTTTTTATTAATTACTAATTAATTAACAGTAAATCAGCTATTTATATTTATGAAAATAATACCCCTAAATAAAATTAAGGGTCTAATTACACTCTTAATAAAAATATTTGGCCCCAATTTTTATAATTTTTGGGTATTAATATTGAATTTTTAAATATCCAATAAATACAAAAAAAATGCTACAAATTCCCAAAAATTGTGAATATTACAAAAATGGAAAGAAAAATAATGTATGATAATTTTATGATCATATAAAAATAAAAATGTGATTTTTGTGGGGTTTTTGGTACCCGAAGGGGTCCGGAAAAGTCATTTTTCGCGAAAAAGGTAAATTTGTAAAACGTCTAGGGGTTCAGAATAGCGATATGGTATAGGGCATTTTCGGCAAAATAGGGCCAATGATTTTGTTTGAAATACGGGCTTTTAAAACATGGTTTTGAGCTGTACGGGTTTTGATATAAAATATATAACTTACGATAAAACACTCAATAAATATTCAAAACACGTTTGGATCAAAACAGACAACACGTAACACATAGCAGTTTGGGTTTAATGACTCAACACATTTAATCACATAATAATACACATAATTTATCTTTATTATGATATAATACAACCGTAATTTCTGGGTCGTTACATTATTCATCGAGAAATTATTTCTCAACCAAGTCTTAACAGCCTATAGAGAAGGTATGTCATTCTATATATGTTATATGTCATCTACATATAATACTAGGAATGTCACATGGCTCCCACTAACCTTCTTGCAAACACATCCTTTTGCCAAATCTCGTAGTCAAAGTAAGCAACTATTGCTAACAAAATCCTGATGGACTTGACCATAGCAACTAGTGAAAAAGTCTCATCATAGCCTATACCATGAATTTGTTTGAAACCTTTTGCCACTAGTCGCACCTTATAGGTCTGTAGTTTACCATCCATGTTAGTTTTCTTCTTGAAAACCCACTTGCACCCTATTGGTTTTACCCCTTCGAGTGGATCAACTAAAGTCAATACTTTATTTTGATACATGGCTTCCATCGCGGATTTCTTGGCCTCCAGCCATTTCTCGTAGTCTGGACTATTCATAGCATCTTGGTAGGTGTGAGGCTTATCCTTATCCGTAAGCATCACATCACCATCTTGAGTCAAAAGAAATCCATAATTTCTCCCGGACTCATAGTGAATCCTATTAGATCTACGAATAACCTGTGTTTCCTGAACAAGATTACTTTCAACATTTTGATGTACATCCTGATATTATTCCAACTCTGGTTCAATGTTATCATGTAGTTCTCGATCTTCATCGAGATGTATTATCCTCCCACTGATTTTCTTAGAAAGTAGTTCTCCCTCAAGAAATACAGCGGCCCGACCAACAAACACTTTGTTCTCGGAAGGATTATAAAAACTATACCTTAGTCTCACTTGGATATCCCACAAAATAACATCTATCTAATTTTGGTCCAAGCTTGTCAGAGGCTAAACATTTTACAAACGCTTCACGTCCCCAAATTTTCATAAATGACATGCTATGACATTCAGCACTCTATATCTCATACGGAGTATTTTGAACCGCTTTAGTCAGAACTTGGTTAAGTGTATATGTAGCCGTTTCTAGAGCATAATTCTAGAAACAAATGGAAGATCCGCTTGACTCATCATCGATCGCACTATGTCCAGCAAGGTACAACCTCTCAAAATCTCTATTCCATTGAGGTGTTTCAGAAGGAGTAAGTTATGATACACTATCACACTCCTTCAAGAAACTCTTGAAATTGAGGTGTAATTATTCTCCTCCACGGTCTGATCAGAAAGCTTTTATACTATTCCCTTGTTTGCTTTTCTACTTCGGCCTTATATTCTTTGAACATTTTAAAAGAATCGGGTTTGTTCTTAAAAAGAATCGAGTTGTTATAACCTCCCCCTTAAAAAGATTATGTCCTCAAAATCTTAACTAACCAAACAAGTGAGGATATTTGTCAAGCATATTTACTATCGGAATCGACTTATTCCTAATGACTCCTTCTTTATGGTCTAGGATCTGGATTGGCTGCTCCACGTAGGACAAATATGGCTGAAGCTCGATTAGCTCATACTCAATGACTTGGTTCGAATCCGGGATATACCGCTCCAACATAGATACGTGGAATACGTTATGGATATGCTTCAGCTGCGGCGGCATTGATAACTTATAGTCGACTTTGCCTACTTTATCCAATACCTCAAACGGTCCAATATACATATGACTTAGCTTGCCTTTATTTCCAAATCAAACCAATCCTTTCGAAGGTGACACTTTCAACAATACCAAGGATCATATTTCTATATCCATATCCTTTCGATGTCCGCGTTCTTTCTCTGTCTATCTGGAGCTACTTCTAATCTCTTCCGAATTAATACCACTGCGTCCTTGGTTTGTTGAACTAATCAGGACCTAACAATCTCTTTTCTCCCACTTCATGCCAATAAAGTGGAGATATACACTTGCGTCCATATAAAGATTCGTAGGGTGGCATTCCTATACTGGCATGATAACTATATTATAGGAGAACTCAATTAATGGTAGGTGATCATCCCAGTTTCCTTTAAAATCCAAAGCACATACTTTCAACATATCTTCTATCGTCTGAATCATTCTCTCACTTTGACCATCTGTCTGGGGATGATAGGCAGTACTCATATTCAACTTTGTTCCCAAACATTCCTGGAATTCTGTCCAGAATCTCAAGTTAAACCTTGGGTCTCGATCTGATAAAATTGAAATAAGGACTTCATGTTTGGTTATAATGTCATCTAAATGCATTTTGAGTAACGTATCTAGAGAATATCTTTCGTTGGTCGGGACGAAATGCGCAGACTTAGTCAACCTATCAATAATCACCCAAATAGCATCATGATTCAACTTAGTCTTTGGTAATTCCACTACAAAATCCATCCCAATCTCTTCCCATTTCCATTGTGGAATCTCTAGGTTGCCAGGAATCAAAAAGGAGATAGTTGATTTGGTTAGTAAATGTCACACTTTCCAAATGATAAACTCTTCTTCAGATTTTGGTACATCTTAGTGCTTCCAGGGTGGATAGAAAACCAAGAATTGTGGGCTTCTCACAAAATCTCATTCTTCAGCTCAGTCATATTGGCTATCCATATTGTAGCAGAAAATCTAAATATACCTTTGTTGTCTTTTTGAGTACAAATTTCTTCTCCTGTCTAATCCCTGATTCATTATCTCTTCCTGACACTTCGTAATCTTTTACATCAATTCTGGCTGGAAGGTAATCTCATACCATTGCTCCTTATTACCTCCTGGTACTCGAACTTGAATTTCCAATTTTTCCAATTCCTTTGCTAATTGCTCAACAACCTTAATCACATTAAATCTTTCCTTTATGCTCAAGGCATCTACCACTACATTGGCCTTGCCTGGGTGGTAATTAATAGAAAAATCGTAATCCTTAATTAGTTCCAACCATCTCCTTTGTCTCGTATTTAGATCATTATGTGTAAATATGTACTTCAAAATCTTATGGTCCGTGTAGATCTCGTACTTTTATCCGTACAAGTAATGTCTCCACAACTTCAACCTGAACACTATTGCTGCCAACTCTAAATCACGCACTGGATACTTCTGATCATGAGGTTTTAGTTTTATGGATACATAGGCAATAGCTTTATCATGTTGCATCAACACACAACCCAAACCCTTCAAAGAAGCATCACTATAGATCACAAAATTTCCTGTTTCATCCGGCAATGCTAATACTGGAGCTGTCACCAATAACTTTTTCAACTCTTAAAAGCTTTCTTCACATTTCTTAGTCGAAATAAACTTCTCATTTTTTTGGTTAGCTAATTCAATGGCGTCGCAATCTTGGCAAAGTCTTTTACAAATCTTTGATGATAACCTGTAATCCAAGAAAACTCCTAACTTTCGTCGGGGTATTTGGTTGTTCCCACTTAGATACAGCCTCAATCTTAATAATATCCATATTAATACCATCATTACCCACTACATAGCCCAAAAACCGAACTTCATCCGACCAAAATTCACACTTTGAAAATTTAGCGTACAATTGCTTCTCTCTCAGCCTTTGTAGGGCAATTCTCAGGTGTTCTGCATGGTCTTCTAAAGTCTTTGAGTAGATGAGGATGTCATCAATACATACAATCACAAACTTATCCAAGTACTTTTATATACCCTGTTCATTAAATCCATAAAGTCGACTGGTACAGCAGTCAATCCAAATGACATTACTAGAAACTCGTAATGTCCATATCCGGTTCTGAATGCAGTCTTTGGTATGTCTTCAGGATTAATCTTCAACATGATACCCCGATCTTAGGTCAATCATTAAGAAACAGAACGCTCCATTAAGCTGGTCAAACAAATCATCAATCCTAGGCAGGGGATACTTATTCTTGATGGTCAACTTATTCAATTCATGATAATTAATAGACAATCTCATACTCCCGTCCTTTTTCTTTATAAACAATAGTGGTGCACCCCACGGGGATACACTTGACCTAATCACACCCTTATCCAGCAATTCCTGAAGTTGCTTAGCTAATTCCTTCATCTCTACTGGGGCCATATGATACGGAGCCTTTGAAACTTCATCTGCTCCAGAAACTAGGTAAATAGAAAACTCGATCTCACGATCTGGTGGCAATTCTGGAAACTCATCTAGAAAGACATCCAAAAATTCCCTTACTATTGAAATCTCGTCCAGATTAGGTGCCTCTTTTTTGGTGTCCACTATATGAGCTAAGTGAGCTTCACATCCTTGTCTTAACAGTCTTTCCCTTCAGCAACAAGAGAAATTTCTTCTCTTTCCTCTTTCCTTGATAATTTACCCTGATATTATTCTCTACAAAAATCATAATTTTTTTCTTATTACAGTCAATATTTGCCTTATGTTAAGACAACCAATCCATTCCTAGAATTGTTTCACTGAAACTTTATCCTGATTAGCCGGTTCTATGGTCAGAGGTTCAGCTAATTCTTCCAACATTAAATTTATTTTATTCACATAATCCTTTGATATAGAAGACTTAGACGGTCCTGAATCAAATAGAACTTTAACATGCATGGAGTTGAGAGGAAGCGTACCTGCAACTACATCCGAGTCCTGAGAATTAGTTCTCTTGGTCATCTTAAAGGTTCTAGCGCTAGCTGTATTGGATGCCGGTCCTTGGGATGCACTACCTCCAACACTCCCTTGAGTAGTGGTCTTACAATTCCTAGCAATGTTCCTAACCTTACCACAGCTAAAACAAGTAATTTATGGATTCTCTGAGTTGCACTCCGACACGTAATGACCCTTCTACACTAACCACTATGTCTCTTACCACACAACTTACAATCCACCACCGACTTGACTGACTGGGGTGGAGTTGGAGCAACTGAAGTGGTACTAGGCCTAGTCTGGGCAAGACTCTGTCTCGTGAATCTTTAATTCCTATTTTTTCCAAATCGCTTCTGAAATATCTGACTGGATTCTCATTTGTCTGCCTTATCTGTAACACCCTAAAATTTCCTCTTTTTATCACCCCTTTCTTTGGCGGCTAACTTCTGGTCACTTTCTATTACTAGAGTGGCCTGAACTACAGAGGGATATGTCTTGAGTTGTAAAGATACAACTCCACTGTGAATTTATGGCTTCAACCCTTTTTGAAACCTCTTTGACTTTTGTGTCTCAGTACTCACATACTTAGGTACCAATCGGGCTAATTCTGTAAACTTGGCCTCATATTCCGTCACACTCCTTTCACTTTGTTTTAATTCTAGGAATTCAACCTCCAGCTGATTCTGCAAATAATTCGGAAAATATTTCTCCAAGAACAACTCTGTAAACCTGGTCCATGAAATAAGACCTTCTCCTTCCAAAGCACGAGTGGACTCCCACAAATAATTTGTCTCACTCTTAAGGAAATAACTTGCATAGTCTGCCTTAAGATTATCACTTACTTGGGTAAGGGTAAAAGCATTTTCCATCTCCTTCAACCAAATTCTTGCGACAAAAAAATCGACTTCGCCTTTAAACTCTGGAGGCTTAACAGAATGAAAGGATTTGAAACTAATGGTTTGGTTCAACCCTCCTAACTGATGTTGTTGCTGAAGCTGCAGCTATTGTTGTTGGATTTGCTACTGCTGTTGTTGTATAAATTGTTGTTGTTGTTGTTGTTGTTGTAGAAATTGCTATTATTGCTGCTGGAATTGTTATTGCTGTTGAGCCATCTGATTAGACTGTTGGCGCAACAAATCTAGCAAGTCACTCATGTCTGGACCCCCATCAGATTCTCTACTTGATGAATTGTAGGGGTTATTTTTATTTGGCGGCATTCTCCTGAAATAAAATAAATGATTTTAGTTTAAAATTACCCCCGGGTAGCAACATTTTTATGTTTCAGGAGAATGCTGCCATAATAAAATATTCCCGTCCTCATTTAATTGGGGTCTATCCATAATGAATGGCTAAATTCAACAAAACCAGCAACAAATACAACAATAACAATAACAGAAATAATAACAGTGTAAAAGTTTTAAAGAAACCAAACAACATATTTTATATAAAGGAAATATGATACAACAACAGTGCTGAATATCCAACTGAAACAACTACAACACAACACTAACAACATAACCCGAACAAACATCAGAATTTGGCTGTCACAGCAGCCTCCGACTAATACATATTAATATACTACTAAAACTATGCTACAGAACTCTAAAAGACACAAGAGGCCGAAATCTGATAACTACCAACTCAAAAATCAACTATGTAGCCACTGCCTCCCATCACCCCTAGCTCAAACACCGACCAATCTACTAGAGCCTGAACTGCATCGCTCTAGTCTCTAAAATGATAAAAGATTAATATATCTAGCCCTGTCAATAGCCGACTGTGTGAGGGCTCTCACCCGGTCTTGGATATCTAGAGAAGGTGCAGATATTCCCTGGAATGGACCAATAGGCACACAATCTAGGTGTACTTCTAGCTCGGGACTCTGCTCCCAAATCAAGGCCCTATTAATGGCCTGGTGCACATGAAGGGAATGGAAGAGGAGGTGCCCGAGGCAGGAGCAGGTGGCACTGGTGGTCAGCGAAAAGTAGTACTGGGTCCACAACTTGGTGGAAAATCTCGGATAGCAGATACTGGTCGCTGAACCCATCAGGGTCGAACACTCGGTCTGACAATGTCACTAGGCCTGGAATAGGTGACAGGTGGAGGTAGTACTGGTGTCTCCTCAGCTAAAACATCAAGGGTCCGCTCAGAATCCGAACTCTCAGAATCAGGCCCGTTCTCTTGGGAGGGAGAACTGGATATCACTATCGGAAGCTATCAATAATAATCTATATATATACAGGAAAGACACAATAAGGTTAGGTAAGTTCCAACAAAATATCAAAAAATGCCAAGGTCACGCCACAACACCATAGATTGCTTTAAGCAACACCCAAACTGTGTTGCTATAGACCCGGAAAAATGTTGCTAAAGGCCCAAAAAGGGCTAAGGCAACATCAGAGCTATGTTGACCCGTAGCTAGTTAGTATAGGTATCCATAGC
The DNA here is from genome assembly GCF_009905375.1 of Apium graveolens. Lineage (NCBI taxonomy): Eukaryota > Viridiplantae > Streptophyta > Magnoliopsida > Apiales > Apiaceae > Apium > Apium graveolens. The sequence continues at coordinate 23,679,390 of NC_133656.1, read as the reverse complement.
AACACAGCACCTACTCTCTGCAACATACCATTCTTTGTTACTATAGATCTCAAAAGCAACATTTTTTGGACTCTATAGTATCATACTTATTGTGTTGCAAAAGATCTTACAATTTCTTCTAGAATGGGGGGCCTCATAGGTGGGCCCCACATGTGGGACCCACATAAATATTTTTTAAAAATTATATTCAATATAGTTGGTTTTCCCATTATTTTTCACAAATTTAATAATAGATAGACAAAAATTTTAATCAAAAATATAAATGAAAATATTTTTAAAATAATTATAATAACACTCAGTTTACATTAATAAATATGAACTTTTGAATTAGTACAAAAAATGAATCGAACTCTATAAAATCAACATTATGATAGCTAGACTAACGAGGTGTAGCTTCCCATCCTGATCCCCACAGTAAGAACAATGAAATTGCAAAAGCAGCAACATCTGACAACAAATGAGCTGCATCTGTCAAAATAGCTAGACTGTTGGCCTTAATACCTCCAACAACTTTATGTCATTATAATGTAACCTCATTAAAATTAGTATCTTCTTCCTTCTCTAGCGTAATTTCCTCTAATTCCTTGGAGGTAACCTCATTCATGTCATTGCTGTTTGTTGGAGAATGGATCATAGAGGCCGCACGCGTGTTATTGTTGTCACGAACAGCATTCTTCTGGTTTTCTGGTGCTCCCGATGATGAAATTATAACAATATCTATAGGTTTGGTTGTATCTCCGGAGCTTATTTCAGGCATTAACTGTGAAATCCTCTTCATTTCCTTCCCTTTTCCCCAAAGCACAACGTATAGTCCACAAACTATTATTATTGCTACAAGCACACTGCGACAATGATATTGAAATAAAATCAATATATTTATATCAAACCAACCAATCAATTATACTAACTGAAGTTCCTAAACATGTTTCCATTATACTAATACCCCAGATTCAGTATCCTATCTATAGCGGTTTTAAAAATCTTGCAGCAGCAGATATGAACTGATACAAGAGCTTCATATATATATAAGTTTTCTGGCACTTGCAACTAACTTTTTTTGATAAACGATATGCAATAAGACAAAAATAAGATCAATATGATGTTAATTAACTAGAGTATAACGTATTAAGAATGTGAGATATAGCTAGATTCAGAGATTTTAATGAACTAAAATTCAACTGTTGAATGATTTTACCATAATACAACGCTACATACTACTAGGAAAGAAGGTAACAAGTCATGTCTAACAAGATGAGAACTTTCATAATTCACCTCCCAATGCTCTAGCAGTCCCTAATTAGTTTCTATTTGAGCTTTCTTAGCTAAATATTTGGAAAATGTAAACAAAAGACACTCAACGGTCAGTGCTGCTTAATTATTTCCATACAAAATAAACTCGTTGCATAACACTTCAGATGGCAGACACATATGTGCACAATTAAAAACAAAAAGAAATGTGAAAATCCACATTACACAGATATAATCCTGGAAAGCAACACATATACTACAATGTTATACATATACTGCAATTAAATTTATTTTCTCTACAACTGTTAGGACATATAACTTTATTTAATCATATAAATGTCAAAACACAAAGGTGTGTCATAAGTCACAATTGTCACACTACATTATCCATATATCCCCTTGCACGATTAACGAAATACATTTTATTCTTCCCCTTTCTCAATTTCACATTTTTACAACTGATATGCAGAGTAAGTGCTTACCTTTTGGTGATCTCCAGATGCTTCAAGTTCTATAGCATGGTAAAGATAACATGCAAACATTGAATAACACAGTTGTCTAAGATGTTGTATCCGTGATGGAGTTCTAGAACATAAAACATCTGTAGTAGCTTTGAGATTGATAGAGCCACCACATAAAGCCTATTGCACAACAGAGGCATTCTGGGCTGCTGGATCATACATCCAAAGTAAAACTGCTCTCTGAATTCATAAGGTAATTGTTAGGTCACACACACTGTAGAAGGGGGTTGAATACAATGTATAGTACAATCAAATCGAATTAAGAACACAAGTATGTAACAAAGAATAATCTTATTAATAAAACAGTATTGCAATGGAATCGTTCTCTCTCAGTGATGAACAAATATCACGAGAGCTGCTAGGGTTACAATAAATAATATTCTTGATAATGATAACACTTCTAGTATAAACCCTATGTCTGTGTTTATATACTACACAGTTACAAGATAATCTCTAATTGATATTGAATATGATTCTGTATCCTAAAATATATCAATTAGTTATCTTTTCCTCAAGTCTTCTATTCTTCATAGAATTCTTCTCCATGCATATCTCATCTTGTTTTAGTTTTGATCTTCTTTCCTTCAATCAGCCGTCTTCCTTATCTGAAAGTCTTCTTAAGTCCTGATATTATCTCCTGATGAATATCTTCTGATATTTTAAGTTCTGATAACTTAAGTTCTAATATCTTAAGCTCTGACTTCAGTATAAGTACTGATTTCCAGTTAAGTCCTGATTTGTCCAGTTAGTCAAGATCTGAAAACTAAACACAAATCATTATCAGACATGACATCAGAAATATATCTAAGAATCTCCCCTAACTTTTAAATTAGCATAATATACAAGTTCAATAGATATTTGATGATGTCAAAAACATTAAGTACAAATGCATATGAGAATTTGACTAGATAGCTATAACTCACAGTCCTTGTAGCTTTTACCATCCTTAAAGTCTGATATCAGCTTTAGCCTGTATATCCTTCAAAATTTAATAGTTGTAGTCCTTGACTTGGCTTCAGTGTGTGATCTCTCGAATATCAGGAGTTGTTCTGAGATAGTTCTTCAAAAGAGTTCTCTCAGCATATTCAAGTTCATTTATCACCCTCCTTTTTGCATCTTTAAGATCATTAATCTTTGCTTTCCTTGTTTCCTAATCCAGTCTGATCAGATAAGATTTGTCAAACTCTAGATTAAATTCAACACCCTTAATACCCAAAAATGTAGTGATTTTGGCAGTATTAGGCTTCATCTCAACTAGTTCTCCATTGTGAGCTCTGTACTTTGGATAGTATGGTCTTTCAGACATTACAGAGTAAAGTTTCTTATGTCTTTGAATATCATATTTTAAGTAACTGGCAGCACCATCTGTTGATCAGTTCTTCACTTGAAGTAGAAATAGCACATGTTGCAGTTCTTCATAATACTTCAATCGAATTGCATCCTTCCTTATCTGGAATACTCTTCCATCTGTCATAAAATAAAGCATTATGTCTTCTTTCAACTTGGAATTGTAAACCATCTATACAGACTCCAATTGATTTAGTCTTTCTAGAGTTGTTCCTACTCCAGGTTCAGAAAGAGATGTAGGATCTAAGGTAGAGTTGTTTACCCAGTCCTGTTTTATCTCTAGCTTCCTTCCCTTGAAGCAATCTACCCTTAAAAACATTTGTTGAAGTCTTCATTGGTTGAGCAGATTTTTGAGCTTTAGTAAACCCAGGTAGTAGAATTTTTGAAGGTTTAACATGAGCAATGTCAGAGGTTTCCTTTCCTTTATCTTCTGATATCAAGACAACTTGAGCTCTGTCAGAGGTTGCTTGCTTCATTGTCATATCAGAATTTACTAAGTCCTGATCTTGAACAACATGAGCTTTGTCAGAGGTTTTTTTGAATATTCTTCTTCTTCTTCAAAATCAGACTAATCTTCATCATCATTTACTTGTTCATCCATAATTGGCAGATAGATTTTTACAGAATCATCAACTTTAGCTTTGCCCTTGAACCTTGGATCTATCTCCACTTGTGATTTGGATTTGGATGTGGATTTAGTTGCCTCAGAGTTTGTCTTCTCTATAATCACAATGCCCTTAGGCTTTGGAGCTTTCTTTGTAGTAATAGAAGCTTTAGACTTGGATTTGACATTTTATGCTTTAAGGCTGGCTTCTTCTTCCTTCAGACTTTCAAAGTCCATTTCTGGATTATCTTTAAGAAATAGCCTTTTTGAAATTTCTTCATCCAGCTCCTATATCTTGGGGTCTTGATAGTAGACTGTTGTTTCCTTCCCCTTGAGCTTCAGTGTCTACATAAACTTCTGTGATTCTTGACTTTCACCTTGTCTTAGAACATCAGGCTTAGTCAGAACTTGTTTATCAGAACTTATTCTTTTATCAGCATCAGAGCTTGATCTCTGTGTAAAAGTTCTTGCTTTCCTAGATGAAGAGTCTTTGCCTTGACCATGACCTCCACCCTTTTCAGAGTTTCCCTGGTCATCATTTCCATCATCATTTTTCTTCAGTGCTAAATCAGTAGAGCATTTGGACTTAACCACCTTCTCCCCCTTTTTGGCATCATCAGGTAGTAGGAGAGAAAGAAGTTGTTCCACTGAAGATTTGATTTCATTTATTTGAACTTGTTGAGAAGCTTGATTCTTTAGAACTTTAGCAATCTAAGCTTGCTGTTTCTCCTGAGCTTTCTCAATAGCCTCAACTCTGTTAAAGGCAAGCTTGAAAAATTTGTTCTTATCCAGTTTAAACTTCATGTCTTGCTGAATTAGTTTTTCTTGAATTTTGTTCACCTTGGCTTGAGTTATTGAGTGTTGACCTTGAAGGTTCCTTGTACTCAATGCAGTAACTCTGAGCTGTGCTTTAAAGTCATCATTCATCAGCATCTCATCAGCTTTAGCCAGGTGCTCAGCAAAAATATTTACAGTAGGAACAAAATCAACTTTATTCCATTCCTTGATCTATTCTCTTCCTCTGAAGGTTTCACTCCAAGGTACTGGTGTATCCTCTCTCACAAACTTTTTAATCAAATCAGCTTTATTAACTGTTTGTAGAGGTGCATGTCCTGAAGGACCAGCTGCATCAACATTTTAATTTGTAGCAGCTTCACCAGTATTGTCAGCATTTACTACAACAGAACTTGCAGAATCTTCAGTATCAGCATCTTGTGATAGAATAATTGTATGTGAAATAATAGAAGAGTCATCTGCATGGACATCAGCATCTAGCAGTGGAGTTGCTGGTGGAGTTTGCTGAGGAATGGTTGGAGCTTCCAAGTACAGAACCTCAGGCACATTCAAGTTGTGAATATCTATTTCAGCACTTGTACCTGGATTATCTGCATGTACTGGAGAGTCAATAGGAGACATAGGAGGTGTAGGCATGTGTTCTTGAGTATTCTCTGGCTCTTGAATAGGAGATTTATGAGCTTCAGTAAAGTCTGGTTCAGTAGTGGGAAGAGATTCAATCACAATTGGGTCTTTTGATATCAGAGATTCTTGACCTCCTTCCTCAGCTGCTTCCATTCCTTCTTCAGAGATTGATGATTCTACGGCCCTCCTTGCTCTTTGCGTTTTAAGTCTCTTAGCTGATGGAGAGACTCTAGGAGCTTCATCATCATAGTTTAGCTTTCTAAGCCTTTTTAGGGGCCTAGATCTCCCAGTTTCTTGAGCTTGCTGAAAAGAGACCCTCTCAGCTACTTCAGCAACAGGTTCTGATGGTTAAACCTGTACCTCATCATCAGACTTATCTCTTAAAATTATCTTCCTTCTTTTCTGCTGTGACTGAGGGATTGTCTTAGTCCTCTTAGCTCTAGAAGAAGAAGGCTTCACTTGATTATGTGTTGATGGTTGGTTGGCATGTTCTGATGTGAGTGTTTGTTGAGTGACAGTAGTAGGTGCTGATGGCTGTTGTGTGTTGGTGGGTTGGACATCAGAATATAGCAATGAATAAGTAGCAGCATCAGGATTTACAAGGGCTTGCTTTACTGATAAGGGAATTCTAAGGGGTCTCAAAACTCCCTTCTTTTTGCCAGCAGTTAAAAGATCAGTAAAAGCCCTCTTAGCTAATCTAAATAGTTCTATCTGTTCACTATCTAATTGTGGTTCGTCTGAAGTACAATGACTGTAGATTAACTGATAGAACCTAGCAAAGTAAACTACATTCCTGTCCTCTTTCATTCTATCTCCTATAAATCATAACACAGTCTTTGCATAATCAAAATGAGACTGGTTTAAGAGCGCATACCCAATTTGTTGTGTCAGAATAGGAATGGCATCAAAATTTGAGCACTTGTTGGCAAACGTCTTCGTGATGTAATCGAAGAAGAAGCTCCATTCCTTTCGAATACATGGGCATTTGAGTTGACCCAATTTAGCCAAACTCTATTCATACCCAAGATTAGTCATCATTTGCTGTAGCAATGGCTTCTCCACAACAGAACTGAATTGACAGTTTTCAGGTAGGTGTAGAGCTTTTCGAACTGTTACCGGAGTAACAACATACTCAACCTCCTTTGATGTAAACACGATGCTTGGAGTCCCATTCTTACCACCATCATCATAAAGTCCTGTACGCCAAAACGTCAGAACTTGAGTTCCAGCTAAATAGGATGGCTGCGTTGAAGTAAACCCAATTTCACTATGAGATAAGAAATCCTGAATAAAATGAAGTTTCGAAGGAGCTTCACTCTTAGTGAGAATGGCAGCATAGTTGTTGGTGACGAACTTTGCTCCATTTAAGATTATATCCTTGGGTGCCATTGAAAAAGAAGTGAGAAATAAGAGTTCCTGAAAGGTGTTTGATAAAATGTCTGTATAGAAAACCGTCAAAGAGAGATTGAGAGAAAAGAGTGAGAAGATAGAAAGAAATGTAAATAAAAGATTTTAAAATCTTTTATCTCTTTTACTTATACACTCCACTTGACAACAGTTATTGAAAAGTGGAACAGACGTTACACCTGTCAGCCATGCAGTAGTTAAGACAAAAGTTAATGGGCAAGGGAAATAAGTAATGATTACTATGCACATGTAGTTTTTCAAAAAAACTGTTCCCACTAAACAAATGATTATTACTGTCTTTATCTCACTTAAACCAATATTCTGATAAAATATAACCGTTCAAGTATTGACCAAAAATAAATTAAATAAATACTGCCACGTAAGCATCAGAACTTGATTATTTTCAAAATTTAAAGGTCATCAGAATATGGCTCCTTTACTCAAAAAGTGAATGTTTATTTATGTAATTCTTCACACAAATATTGATATAGTTTCAACAAAACTTAATCATCAGAACTTCCATCAGAACTTGTCCTCAGAATTTATACAACTGACACTTAAACTGTTCATCTAAAACAACATTGATCACCACTGTAATTTTCATCATTCATATGGAGTGTAAGTGTGTGCTTTAAGCTAAATATCAGATAAAGAGTAAAGTCTGATTCACTTCAGTACATCTTAGAAATAAGGCATAACTAAGAACTTTGCTCAAAATCTGTCATTAGTCTAAAGTCTACTATAGAATGAGTTCATACATGAGTCCACCTCAACTGTTTTGTAATAACCCCAAAATTTTGGACTTTTTGTAACCCTTATGAATAGTGTTTTTGCTGATTATGCTGAATGAGAAAACTTTTCATGCCACACTATGTAGGGGTTCTTTTATGGTTATTTCGAGATCTTATTAGTACTCTATATGGTATATAAGTGTATGTAAAGATCATCAGAATCCAAATTCGAACACTTTGATTTTTCCCGAAAATCCACCAGATACCGAAAGAAATTGAGTATAAGGTAACAGGATAAAAAGGATTTAAATTCAAGGATTATAATAGAGGATCATAAAAGGAATATAATGTATTGAGAAATGTTAAGGAAACCCAAGTAATAAGATCCCGGGTATGATCCCTCAAACGATAAACGAGAACGAAAGTTAAGCGAACCGTATAGCAGATCGGCGGTCATTAGCCAAGTAATTAAGAGCTAATCAAAGAGGTTAGTGATGATGATGCCATCAAACCAACAAGAAGAAGACAAGTGTGGGAAGATGACATAAGAATGATGACTAGAGCATGACAAAAAGAAGTGTGTTGTTGGTTGATTGTGAACCACACAAAACTTACCATGGTTAAAAGGTAATTTAGCAAAACAAAAGGCAAAACAATTCATAACACAAAAACACAAAGTTGACCTTCATTTCCAACAAGAAGCTCTCGGCTTCTTCCTTTTTTTCAAAGAAGAAAATTCAAAATCCAAGATCCAAGCATTGTTAAATTGCAAGGTAATTATCCAAGGTTCCTTATGATTAGTTATGGCTATCCTAGGAGTTTAAGCTCCAAATTCCTTCACAATCTCTTTCAATAAATCATTTAAGAAGAGAGTGAATAGTGTTTTCAAGAAATTTAAATTGTTTGATCTTGTGTTTTTTATTAGATTAAGCTTTGGTAAGGACTTGCAAGGGTGATTCCAAGCTCCTTAGTTACTTTTACTCACCAAGGAAGGTATAATCTCATACCCTAGCCCTACTTTTGTATATTTAGAGTTTTTGTGTTTGGTATGGTTCATGAGAATCATGATTCTTGTAGATTTAGAGTGTGGTTGGTTTTGTAATGAGTTTGGAGTTGTAAATCTTGGATTATTGGTTAATGAACTTAAGTATAGTTTTAGTTCATGTTTGAGAATAATATAAATTGGAGAAGTTGAGGTGTGGGGGCTGTTGTAGTATTGTATGGATGGATTTTGGTTGTAGTAATGATTGTCGATTGATTGTGGATTGATATGGAGTAGGATAAAATTTGGTAATTGCGTAAACATAGCCGTCGTAATGCCCGATTTACTTTAGACTGTTTTTGTTCTTAACATCAGGACCAGAGAACTCATTGTTAGGTTTTGACCATTGCCATGATTAGATAGTTCATGTTACGAGCTTCATTTTGATATGTGGTTCGCTTGAATCCGATGTACGGTTTAGGAGAAACGACCATTTTAAGTAACGACATTTCGCGAACGAACCATTACCCCTCGCCTTACTTTGAAACATTGGTTAAGGACCTTAAATGACTAATTGGATTATGAAACAATTATGTAAAGTGGATTAGGCAGTTGGTAAGGTACTCGCGAAAGAATTGCCTTAAAACTCTTAATGGTTAATTTATTAAAAATGGTGGAGCCGAGGGTACTTGAGCTACTTAAGTGAATCATTAAGCGCAAAAGCGAACGTTAAGGTCTAATTGGTTAAAGTATAGATTCATAAGCGACTTTGGTTTAATTCCAACTTTTATGTTGTTTGTAGATTACCAGAATCGTCCCAAGCCACTCATCACCCCCAGTCGCTCAGGCAAGTTTTCTACCCGTTATACTGTTGTTGTGATGTATATATGTATATGCATTATCTTGTGACAGATGCATGATGGTTAATTAGCAAATCTTGCGATATATTGAAGCATGCTGATATGAGATATATGCATGTCTGTTTCGTAATCTTGATATCTATCTGTTGATTCCAATGCTTATAGTTGCATAATACCTATGCTAGAGATAAGCAGTAGTCGCGTATACCCTTAGTATAGGGGACCCAAAGGTGGATATTTTCTAAAACCGGGAGTCGATGTTCCCGAGTATATTATATATATTTATATATATATATATATATAGATATAGTTTTCAAAACTATTAATCGAATAAGGTTTATTCGATAACTTTATTTTATTTAATGAATATTATTTTGAATATTAATTCGAGGACTTATGACTCCGTTTATTTTATTTAATGAATATTATTTTGAATATTCATTCGAGGACTTATGACTCCGTTTATTTTATTTAATGAATATTACTTTGAATATTCATTCGAGGACTTATGACTCCGTTTATTTTATTTAATGAATATTACTTTGAATATTCATTCGAGGACTTATGACTCCGTTTATTTTATTTAAATGAATATTATTTTGAATATTCATACGAGGACTTACGACTATGTTTATTCTATTTAATGAATATTATTTTGAATATTCATTCAAGGACTTATGACTCCGTTTATTTATTGAATAATATTCTTTATTTTATTAAAGAATAATGTTTCGATAATCAAACTTATTTTCGATTATTCAAATAAAGATCATACTTTCGTATAAGTATATCTTTGGTTATTTAATATCCATTTCAAGTATGAGTTTTAAAACTTCTACTTTAATTATTTTTATAAAAATTATTCTTTATGGGAATATTATTTAAATAATAATATTTAGATATTTTCTGAATATATTGGGACTGATTTATTTTATTAAATCAGCATTACTCCAAACATTCTTAAAAATGTTTTCGAGTCTTCAAAATGATTTTTAAAAGTTAGGGCGGATCCCAAAACTCATTTTTATATTTAAGATCCTCCCTTCGAAGGGGATTTAAATACTCGCTCAAAACCTGAGAGATCTGGCTCTGTGGTGTATTTTATATTCATAACGAGGTTGTTGTTTTGACAAATGAATTGATTACCTACCCAACGTTCGGGAAGTAAGCCCATCTAATTGAGTCGGCATAAGCGACAGGCCGGGGTACGGTCTATCAAAGTGTAAGTGGCTGGGTGGCAGTCCATCAACGCGTAAGATGCCGGGTGGCGGTCCAGCACAAGGTCCTAATGAGGCCAGGGTGATGACCGGTGGGGGATTCATCCATTTACTAGTAGAATAGGTTACTTATTGGTATCTCTGCCTGATCAGCAAGAGACCGGGTTTATGCCAAAATTCTTTTCTTTCCAAAATTCATTGGATATTACAAACTCTGTTCATACTTTACATAACAGAGGTTTCCAGGAAAAGTATAAGAGATATATATGTGGATATATATATCGGGACTTAATGAAGTACCTCATAACTTCATTTCATTCAATAATATTTCAAAGATTTAATCTATTCAAATCTTAACTTGTGGTCTCATCTATGGGATGAACTTTTGAAACTTAGTATACTTTGAACAGTGGTAGTTCAAGTAGTTTTCTAAAAATGGTATAAGTATAGTGAAGGAATTGGTAACTTCATCTTCCTTTAAGCTTATATCCAGTAAGTAATTACCTTACACTTGATAAAGGATTCTAGTAAGTTATCTAGTTAGATACTTGCATTATTGTTTACACTATATATTATCTTACGAGCTGTAATGCTCACTCTTGCTTCATTTCTTCATCACACAAGTTAGGAAAGTTGGCCAGACTCAAGCAGACCCAACGCAAGCGCGTGGGAAGCGTCCTGCGTCTTCCCGTTGATATCAAAGCTGCTATAGCTGCAGAGGTAGATCTATTTATAGATCAGGCATTCTACTTTTGGGAATCAATTCTGTATAATTATAACTTGTGGCAGATAATGGCAATTAACTGTAAACTTATCAAGTAATCATTTTGGGTTGTAATAACTTTTAAATTGTGGATTCAAGGACTTATACTTATTTCAATTTCATCTCTGAGACTATAACGTGTTGTGTTGTGTTGTGTGTTAGTGTGGGGTCACAGCATGAGGTTATTTATTATTAATTAAGTGATATTATTGAAAGAAAGACCGTGACGACCCGGATCCCCGACCCCGGATCTGGGGGTGTTACATGTTTTGTGCTCATTTTATGCATCTTTTAACATTCTTTTTTCACAGTGGCTTCTCAGTGTAAGTGAGTCACAACTGCTACCAGAATTTATGCTATTACTAGAGTATTTCTCCAGTAATCAGAGAATGTAAAAAGTCACCAAGAAATTTTTTATTTTGCTTTTCTAATGCATATGACTTAATACCAGCAATGCACTTGGGTCTTCCCTTCCACATATATTTTTTCTCTAGATCTCAAAGGAGTACCTGATATTTATTTCTTTTGTCTACATTTTCTTTTGATAAGTGAGGCTTATCAACACTTAGTACATTCATAAGATTTACCAAAATCAGAACTTAACAGATAAGAAGCATTATTTTGGTTTTTGACTTAGTAATAAGATACACAAAGTAAACCTAACCAAGCTCAATGTCAGAATTTGCTTGTGTTAAAAGATTTTCACATAAACAATTACTTCAAACATGGGATCTCTAGTATATTAGAGACTACTAGGTCAGCATCTAGAACAGTTATCCTCATTGGATTGAATAGTCACTGAAACATTCATATCACTATTAGAGTTTAGAAATTCACATCAGACAATAATCAGCACTTAGGAAAATTTCAATTTAAGCACAGATTACATAAAGATAGTAATATCTGTAAATACTGATCATAAAGTCTGGTGTATCAGAACATAAACTAAACAGATTTAGAGAAAGAACCTGAAACCATTCCAAGTTCATTTATCGATCTTGTAAAAGTAGCTTCATATAGTGGTTTTGTGAAGATATCTGTTAGTTGTTGATCTGTTGGAACAAAATGCAATTCCACTGTACCTTCCATCACATGTTCCCTTATAAAGTGGTACCTAATGCTGATGTGCTTTGTCATTGAGTGTTGAACTAGATTACCTGTTATAGCAATAGTACTTTGATTATCACAGTAAATAGGGATTTTAGAAAATTCTAACCTATAATCCAGTAACTGATTCTTCATCCAAAGAATCTGTGCACAACATCTTCCTGCAGCAATGTACTCTGCTCCTGCAGTTGATGTGGAAATTGACTTTTGTTTCTTGCTAAACCAAGAAACTAATATGCCTCCAAGAAATTGGCAGCTTCCACTTGTGTTTTTCCTGTCAATTTTGCACCCTGCAAAATCTGCATCTGAGTAACCTATTAGCTTAAAGTCTGATTCCCTAGGATATCATAATCCTAGATCAGTTGTACCCTTAAGATACTTGAAAATTCTTTTCACAGCTGTTAAGTGAGGTTCTCTTGGATCTACTTGAAATTTTGCACAAAGACAGGTAGCATACATGGTATCAGGTCTACTTGTAGTTAGATAGAGTAATGAGCCAATCATACCTCTATAATCAGTAATATCTACTGATGCACCAGTATCCTTTTCCAATTTTGTTGCAGTGGCCATGGGAGTGGATGCACTTGAACAGTCTTGCATTCCAAATTTCTTTAACAGATTTCTGGTGTACTTAGATTGACAAATAAAAGTTCCTTCTTCATTCTGCTTGACTTGAAGGCCTAGAAAATAGCTAAGTTCTCCCATCATACTCATTTGATATCTTGACTGCATTAGTTTGGCAAACCTTTTACAAAGTCTGTCATTTATAGAACCAAAAATGATATCATCAATATATATCTGCACCAAAAGTAAGTTCTTTCCATGGTTGAGATAAAATAACGTTTTGTCAATAGTCCCTCTGTTAAATCCACTTTCCAGAAGAAACTGAGCTAATGTCTCATACCATGCTCTTGGAGCTTGCTTAAGGCCATAAAGTGCTTTATCAAGTCTGTAGACATGATTCGGAAATTTTGAATCTACAAAACCTGGAGGTTGATTAACATATACTTCTTCTTCCAATTCTCCATAAAAAAACACTTTTTACATCCATTTGAAAGACTTTGAACTTTTGTGAGCAGCATAAGCCAAAAATATCCTTATGCCTTCCAATCTGGCAACTGGAGCAAATGTTTCATCATAATCAATTCCCTCCCGTCGAGAATATCCTTTTGCAACCAGCCTTGCTTTATTCCTTGTAATTATGCCATCACTATCAGTTTTGTTTCTGAACACCCATTTTCTACCAACAACTGATCTGTTCTTTGGTCTTGGCACTATGGTCCAGAATTTATTTCTTTCAAATTCATTTAACTCTTGTAACACCCCCAGATCCGGGGTCAGGGATCCGGGTTGTCATGAGTTCCATTTCCCTTAATAATACTTAACCTTAACAATCAACCAAATGCTGGGTACTGTGATCCCACAATATACACACACACACCACAAGTTATAGTCTCAGAGATGAAAACCAAAAATAACACAAGTCATTTTATTCCACAATTATAAACCATTTCACCTCAAAAGGGTTTCTGAATAATTTACATATTCTTTGCCATTATTACAATTCATAATACATAAGTCTTGTTCATCAATAGTTGAAGCCTAGCCTATTGGTAGTTCCTACCTCAGCTACAGCGGCATCAATGCTTCCAGAAAACTGCGGAACGTTTCCTAACCGCTTGCGAATTGGAAGCTTGGTCATGTTCATCTTTTCTATCTGTTATTGTGTGATGAAGAAGAAAGCAAGGGTGAGCAACAAGCCCACCGAAATAATATGTATAATAATTAACAATATATGAGCATTCCCATAGTACTCATGAAAGTCTTGGTCAAGAAGAAATGAACCAAGTTTGATATCTTAATGCGACCACGTCGCAAAATATTCAGTATATATATATACTTTTCACAATCTTTGAAATCCTCTGACATGTATAATATACACAGAGTTCCAGTTTATAACTGTATAAAAATATCGTTGCAAGGTGATCTCATATATCTAACCTTGTCTCAACGTTTTTTTTTGTTAAAATCTTTGTCATGCATAAGATAATCATTAACCAGATATAAGTTGAAAAGATGAAGTTACAAGATACTCCAATATACTTATATCTTTTCTGAATACTACTTGAACTACCACCGTTCAAGTAATAATTAGTTTCAAAAGTTCGTCCCATAGATGGGACCACAAGATAAGACTTGAATAGATTCAATCTTTGAAATGTCATTTGAAAGAATGAAGTTACGAGATACTTCATTAAGTCCCGATATATATATACACCTATATATATATACATGTCATACACTCCTTGAAAACCTCTTTTATGAAAATTATAAACAGAGTTGCAATATCCAATGAATTTGGAAAGGAGAAAAACTTGGCATAAACCCGATATCTTGCTGATCAGGCAAAGTTACCAATAAGTAACCTTTTCTACTAGTAGACGGACGAATTCCCCACTGGTCATCACCCTGGCCACAATAGGACCTTATGCTGGACTGCCACTGAGCCACTTACGCATTTGATGGACTCTCACTGAGCCACTTACACTTTTATGGATGCCCACTGAGCCCATGTTACTTATGCCGACTCAAATAGATGAACTTACTTCCCGAACGATGGGCAAATAATCAAGATGTTTTCTCAAAACAGCAACCTTGTTGCGAATGTAAAATACACCACTGAGCCGGATCCCCCCAGGTTTTGAGCGAGTATTTAAATCCCCTTCGAAAGGAAGATCTTAAATATAAAAATGAGTTTTGGGATCCGCTCTAATCTTTTAAAAATCATTTTGAAGACTCGAAAACATTTTTAAGAATGTTTGGAGTAATGCTGATTTAATGAAATAAATCAGTCCCGATATATTAGTAAATATCTGAATATTATTATTTAAATAATATTCCCATAAGGATAATCTTTATAAAAATAATTGAAGTAGAAGTTTTAAAACTCATACTTGAAATGAATAATAAATCACCAAAGATATACTTATACGCAAGTACGATCTTTATTTGAATTATCGAAAATAAGTTTGATTATCGAAACATTATTCTTTAATAAAATAAAGAATATTATTTAATAATTAAGCGGAGTTATAAGTCCTCGAATGAATATTCAAGATAATATTCATTAAATAAAATCAATCGAGTCATAAGTCCTCGAATGAATATTCAAAATAATATTCATTAAATAGAATAAACGAGTCATAAGTCCTCAAATGAATATTCAAAATAATATTCATTAAATAGAATAAGCGGAGTCATAAGTCCTCGAATGAATATTCAAAGTAATATTCATTAATAAAAATAAAGTTATCGAATAAACCTTATTCGATTAATAGTTTTGAAAACTATATCTATATATATATAAATATATAATATACTCGGGAACATCGACTCCCGGTTTAGAAAATGTTCACCTTTTGGGTGCCCTATACTAAGGGTATACGCAACCACTGCTTATCTCTAACATATATATTATGCAACTTATAAGCATTTGAATTAACAATTGGATATCAAGATTACGAAACAGGCATGCATATAAATATCATATCACATGCTCCAATATATCGCAAGACTTTGCTAATAATAACCATGCACTTATCACAAGATAATGCATAAACATATATACATCACAACAACAGTATAACGGGTAGAAAACTTGCCTGAGCGACTGGGGGTGGTAAAAGTCCTGTGATGAGTCTGGTAACCTATAAACCACATATAAATTGGAATTAAACCAAAGTCTCTTAAGAATCTATACTTTAACCAATTAGACTCTAACGCTCGTTTTGCGCTTAATGATTCTCTTAAGTCGCTCGAGTACCCCCGACTCCACCATTTTTAATAAATTAACCATTAAGAGTTTTAAGGCGATTCTTTCGCGAGTGCCTTAATAACTACCTAATACAATTTATATAAATGTTTCATACTCCAATTAGTCATTTAAGGTCTTTAACCAATGTTTCAAAGTAAGGCGAGGGGTAATGGTTCGGTCGCGAAATGCCGTTACTTAAAACGGTCATTTCTCCTAAACCGTACATCGGATTCAAGCGAACCACATATCAAAATGAAGCTCGTAACATGAACTATCTAATCATGGCAATGGTCAAAACCTAATAGTGAGTTCTCGGGTCCTGATGTTAAGAACAAAAACAGTCTAAGGTAAATCGGGCATTGTGACGGCTATGTTTACGCGATTACCAAGTTTTAAACCACCCCAAACAACCTCCATTCAACTCACAACCAACAATACAACCAACCCTCATCCAAACCTCACTACATCAGTCCCCAAACCTCAAGATATTCCAATTTATACAACCCCACACATGAACTACTAGCTATACTTAAGTTTCATTAACTATAAACAAGATTTCAACATCCAAATCACTACAAATCCAATCCAAACTCTAAACACACAAGCATCATGCTTCTCATTTACTATAACCATCAAAACCATCTTAATACTCAAAGTAAAGTTAGGGTTTGGAGGTGTTATACCTTCCTTGGAGTGATTAGAGTAGCTAAGAAGCCTTAAGAAGCCTTGAGAAGCCTTGAGATATCTTAGGAATGCTTGGATCTTAAAGGAAATCAAAGAAAATAAAGTTAGTAATCTTGAAAACACTATTCATCATCTTCTTCCTTGATTTATTGGAAGAGATTCATGAAGAAATAGAAGCTTAAACTCCTAGGATATGCTTATCTAATCATAAGGGACCTTGGGTAATTACCTTGCAAATTAACAAAGTTAGAAACTTGATTTTTGGAATTTTTCTCCTTGAAAAAATGAAAAATCCGTGAGCTATGTGTTCTTGGGAGAGTATTTGCTTTGTTGAATGTTTTTGTGGTGGAAAATGAAGTGAATGGGATATTTGGATGATTTGTTGGTTGTTTAAAGTGAGTGGAGTATGACTAAGCATGACATCATCTTGGTGACTTCATCTCTTGCCACTTGTCATCACTTGGTGGTGGAAGCATCTTCTTATGCTAATCCTTGCTTAATTGTTTGGTTAATGAGCACTTATCTGTTATACGGTGCGCTTAATTTTCGTTCTCGTTTATAGTTTGAGGGATCATACCCGGGATCTTATTACTTGGGTTCCCTTAAACCTTTCTCAATATATTATATTTCTTATATGATCCTCTCTTATAATCCTTGAATTTAAATCATTTTTATCCTGTTACCTTATACTCAATTCTTTCGGTATCTGGTGGATTTTCGGGAAAAATCAAAGTGTTCGAATTTGGATTCTGACGATCTTTACATACACTTATATACCATATAGAGTACTAATAAGATCTCAGAATAACAATAAAAGAACCTCTACAAAGTGTGGTATGAAAAGTTTCTTATTCAGCATAATCAGCAAAATCACTATTCATAAGGGTTTCAAAAAAATTCCAAAAATTGGGGTTATTACAACTCTTCCTGCATTTCTTGCATCCAATCAACATCTTGAAGAGCTTCTTCCACTTTCTTTGGTTCAGCCTGAGAAAGAAAAGAATGATAGAGACATTCATTTGATGTTGTTGTTCTAGTTCTAATACCTGCTTCACGATCTCCAATAATCAAATCAGGTGTATATGCTTTAGTCCACTTTCTTGAAGATGGAAGGTGATCTCTAGAACTGGATGCTCCCCCATGATCCATGCTGTCTCCATCAACATTTTCTGATGCTCCCCCTGAAATTATAATCTCTGAGTTGGATTCTTCAGAATTTGAGTTTCCAGAATTATAAGAACTTGGCCCATCAGAACTTGATAAATCAGAATTTGAGTTTCCAGAATTATCAGAACTTGGCCCATCAGAACTTGATGAATTAGAACTTAAAGAGCCTGTTCTAGGTTCTGATGCTTCTTGAGATGTGGTTGGATCTTCAATATGCTCCCCCTGCACAGGTGCATTTTCCTTTGGCGTAGTCACCACAGTTTCAATAACATCAGAGTTTAACCCATCAGAGTTTGTAGTATCAGGATTTAGACTATCAGAATTTATAGAATCAGAATTTAAAACTTCATTCTCAAATCTCAGCTGATCATGATCATTGAAATCTTCAAGTCCAGTAATCTTCTTATCATCAAAAGAGACATTGATAGATTCCATGACAACCCTTGTTCTTAAATTATAGACTCTTAAGGCTTTTGTGGAAAGTGGATATCCAACAAAAATTCCTTCATCAGCTTTTAGATCAAATTTGGATAAGTGTTCAGGATGAGTCTTAAGAACAAAACACTTGCATCCAAATACATGAAAGTACTTCAGATTTGGCTTCTTTTTCTTCACCATCTCATATGGTGTTTTTACATGCTTGTTGATAAGTGTTGCATTCTAAGTAAAACAAGCAGTCTGCGCAGCTTCTGCCCATAAGTAGGTTGGTAACTTTGCTTCATCAAGCATAGTTCTTGCAGCTTCAATAAGAGTTCTATTCTTTCTTTCAACAACTCTATTTTGATATGGAGTTCCAGGAGCATAGAATTCCTGCTTTATTCCATGGTCTTTGCAGAACTCTTCCATATCATATTCTTGAACTCAGTGCCATTATCACTTCTTATGATTTTCACAGAGTCTTTGACCAATTTATCCAGTTGTTTGATATGATAATTCAAGATAGATGCAGTTTCACTTTTTTGTGAAAGAAATACACCTATGTGTATCTGGTAAACTCATCTACTATGACCATAACATATTTCTTCTTTGAAATAGACATGACATTCACTGAACCAAATAGATCAACATGTAGTAGGTGAT
The DNA here is from genome assembly GCF_009905375.1 of Apium graveolens. NCBI lineage: Eukaryota > Viridiplantae > Streptophyta > Magnoliopsida > Apiales > Apiaceae > Apium > Apium graveolens. The sequence goes on along the minus strand of NC_133656.1, from coordinate 23,660,439 downwards.
AAGGCTCAAGAATTGAAAATTCAATCTTGCTCTTAAATGAAGATTTTCTTTATTTTGCCTTTTGACATGAATCACAAAGGCCATCATTAGCAAATACTGATTTTGGCAGTCCTCTCACAAGATATTTCGTGACTAGTTCATTTATATTGTTAAAATTTAAATATGAGAGTTTCTTGTGCCAATCCCAGCTTTTTTCAATTGATGCTATGCTTAACAGACAGATTGCAGAACCATCAGAACTTGTTGAAAGCTTGGCTTCATAAATGTTACCATGTCTGTATCCCTTTAGAACAACTTCGCCTGTAGATTTGCTTACAACTTCACAGTGTTCTTCAAAGAAATCCACATGATAACCTCTGTCAAAGATTTGACTAACACTCAGCAGATTGTATTTAAGTCCTGAAACTAGAGCTACTTTTTCAATGATGACATTCCCAAGATTGATGTTGCCATATCCCAGAGTTTTTCCCATATTCCCATCTCCATAAGAAACTCCTGGGCCAGCTTTCTCCACAAAGTCTGATAGCAGGGCTTTATTTCCAGTCATATGTCCTGAACATCCACTGTCCAGAACTAGGATGTTTTTCCTGTTGCCCTGCAATCACAAAGACCACTAATGATTAGTTTTAAGGACCCAGACTTGCTTGGATCCTTTGGCCTTATTAAGTTTGTTAATATTTGTAGCGAATTTAACATCAGAGTTTATGTTAACATTTTTCTTATCAGAATTTACAGTATCAGACTTTGCATCAGAACTTACACTAGAAGGAATAATGCTAACTTTATTTAAAGAAGGTTTTATTTGATAATAATCATAGTACAAACTATGATATTCCTTACAAGTATAAATGGAATGCCATAAACTACCACATTGAACAAGGATTTTGTGGTTTAAACCTAACAGACTGACTCTTAACTCCTGATTTAAGAGGTAAAGAGTTGATATTCTTATTCTTCCTGCAAAAAGAAGCAAGATGGTTAGAGTTTCCACAGTTATAGCATTTCTTTCTAGGAGCATTAGGAACAGGCTTATAATTATTGCTTTTATTCACACCTTCCTTTCCATTCCTATTTTTCCTAGGTGGCTTTACCTTGTTTACATTCTTAATCTCTTTCAGCTTATACTTAAGCTGCTTCTTTGTCATTAAGCCTATGTTAACTTCAGTTGGCTTATCCTGTTTTAATTTGTCAGAAGTTGACTCTGCCTTAACTTATGTCTCAGTACCTTTTATCTTTTCAGAATCAGAATTTACAGTTTTTGCTACAAACTTAATAGGATTTACCTTTGGCTTATTAGTCTGTTTAACAATAATTGGCTTAATTTGTTCAGTTCATGTTTCACTTTATCATCTCCATAACCTAAGCCCTCTTTCCAGTTTCCACTACATAGTAAATTCTGAGTTGTTCTTCCAGAGTTAGTCTAAGTCCTGATAATCTCTCTTTCTTTTTCTAACTCAATTTTTAGAGATTGATTCAATTTTAAAACTTCATCTCTAACATAAAAAGCATCATCTCTTTCTTTCTGAGTTTGATGGAACATAACTAACTCCTTTTCTAAATATTCATTCCTTTTCTTAAAAGCCAGATTTTCAGAAGTTAACCTATCACATGTTAAAGTTTGATCTCTATAACTAATGAATATGGTTTTAGGATAAGATCTCAACTCAGTAATATCATCAATATGAAAAGCATAAGTTGTTTGAGGTACTTTTAACTCAGCAACATCAGAACTGCTATCAGCATTTGCCATCAAGGCATAGTTCACCTCATTTTCAGAATCTGAAGTGTATGTCTAGCTTTTCTTCTTTGTGAAAAGTGCCTTGCCTTTGTCACCTTTTCCTTTTTTGCAATCAGGAGACATGTGGCCTTTCTCACCACAATTGTAGCATTTGACATTTGATTAATCTCCTCTGTCAGACTTTCCTGCTTTGCCTTCAGATTTTCTGAATCCCTTCTTATCAGAACTTCCACTTTTCCTGGAAAACTTCCTTCCCTTTCTGAATTTCCTATAGGCTATCTTTGTGATGCCCTTCACCATAAGAGCACACAATCTCATCATATCTTCATCAGCATCCATCTCAGATAGACTTTCAGTTTCTGAATCCTCATCATCATCATCAGAACTTGATGAGTCTGAATCAGACTTTGTGATGAGAGCCTTTCCTTTGCCTTTCTTTGAGATAACCACTTTGGGGGATTCCTCCTCAGTCTTAAGAGCAACTGTTCTTGACTTTCTCCCATGTCTCTTGGTTCTTTGATCCATCTCAAGTTCATGAGTTTTGAGCATACCATAAATTTCATCAAGAGTAGTTTCATCAAGAGCATAGTTGTTTCTTATAGTAGTTGCCTTTAAATCCCAACTTTCAGGAAGAGCTAAAAGGAATTTAAGATTAGTATCTTCAAGATCATATTCCTTATCCACCAGTGACAGATCATTCAAGAGTTTGACAAATCTGTCATATAAACCAGTTAATGACTCATCAGGTTTTGAGTCAAAGTGCTCATACTCTTGAGTGAGTATAGTCCTCCTATTTTTCTTAATTACATCAGTTCCATGACATCTTGTCTCCAAGGCATCCCACATTAACTTGTTTGACATGACATTATCAATGGCACCATGCAGCAAATGACTTACCTTTGCATCCTTGGCAATAGATGAGATATCTTCAGCTGTATATTCACTTTTCTCCTTTGGTACAGTCTTTGCTGGTTGATCTGCAACTACAATAGAGAGCTTGGTTGGCTTATGTGGTCCTTCATTATTTCTGTCAAGGTATTCTGGATCTGTAGCTTCCAGAAACATAGTCATCCTCACTTTCCATATGGGATACTCAGAAGTCTCAGTATGGGAACCCTAATTATCTCATATCGATTATGGATTTGAGTCTTTGGAGTTTCTTCAGTTTTGGTGGGCTTGGTTGAAGTTTGTTCTTCTTCAGACATGATTGTTTTGGATCTTTACTGTATATGTGTTAACATATTGGCTCTGATACCACTTGTTAGGTCACACACACTGTAGAAGGGGGTTGAATACAGTGTATAGTACAATCAAATCGAATTAAGAACACAAGTATGTAACAAAAAATAATCTTATTAATAAACAGTATTATAATGGAACCGTTCTCTCTCAGTGATGAACAAATATCACGAGAGCTGTTAGGGTTATAATAAATAATATTCTCGATAATGATAACACTTCTAGTGTAAACCCTATGTCTGTGTTTATATACTACATAGTTACAAGATAATCTCTATTTGATATCAAATATGATTCTGTATCCTAAAATATATCAATTAATTATCTTTTCCTCAAGTCTTCTATTCTTCATAGAATTCTTCTCCATGCATATCTCATCTGGTTTTAGTCTTGATCTTCTTTCCTTCAATCAGCCGCCTTCCTTATTTGAAAGTCTTCTTAAGTCCTGATATTATCTCCTGATGAATATCTTCTAATATCTTACGTTCCGATAACTTAAGTTCTGATATCTTAAGCTCTGACTTCAGTATAAGTACTGATTTCCAGTTAAGTCCCGATTTGTCATGTTAGTCAAGATCTGAAAACTAAACACAAATCATTATTAGACATGACATCACAAATATATCTAACAGTAATACTGCTTAACAAAATTAGAAATAGAACTAAACACTTACAATAAATAAGCACTGATGCTTACTGAACCGGAATACATACACATATGAAACAGTAAATTACAATTAGTCATTCTGTTGTTAATGAATTTGTAAGAAACATGATTAGCCCTTATGTAGTAGCGTGGTACCTTGACATTGCCACTTAGCTCTGAAGACAATCTCTCGAAAAGGTCCGAGAAATACATTATTTTATACTCTTGTTGAATAAGAGCACGCTGTGAAGCATTACGATGTTAAGACATTATCAAAATCAATCTAATTGCAGTATATATGTCCTTGGCACTTTCGGAGCTTCCGATATGCATGCAGACTCAATAGGTCCCAACTTGAAAAGCTGAAAACATCGAAAACAAACATAAACTTCCACAGTAAAAACGAAACATCATTACACATCAATCAAATTCACATCAAAACATAAAAAATAAAATTATTAAATTAGAAATCACAAACAACAAACTGAAAAAAAACTAAATTAAGTAAATTAGAAAACAAAAAAAATGAACCTGAGATGTGTGAAAGTTAAAATTAAGCAGTTCATGACCTTGCTCAAACCGGAGCTCTGAAACTCCGGAATCAGAGCAGAACCGAGCGGCCGGAGATAAGTTCGGCGGTGAAGAAGACGAAGAGAGATGAGAAATTGAAGCTAGTGTGAATTCATTTTGCATCGATATACGTGCTTGAGGAGCCTTCATAACTATACGCACAATCTCTCTACCTATGTGTATATAGTTTAAGACAGAGAGAATAAATCTGATTTCCCCCCTTCCTTTTGTCCAAAATCTGATTTCCCCCCTTCTAAATCTGATTTCCCCCCTTCCTTTTGTCCAAATTTTCATTTGGCGCTTTTCCAAATTTTCGCTTGTCAACAAAATATAAGAAGTCTAATCAAATAGTTTTACTTTTTTATATTTTTATAAATAATTATAATATTTTATTAAATTCTACACAAGTATATATTAGAATTATTATATAAAATTATTATATCAATTAATTTGTAAACATTCGAAGTTGTTAAAAGTTGTTATTATTAAAAAAATGTTTTATTGCTTTCAATCATTGTTTTAAAAATTTCTGATTTTTTTTAAAATCCCCAATAATCTCGGATTAATCCCTAAAAAAAATTTGACCCTCTGATTAATATTTTTATTTTTTTTGAATTATCTATTTCATAACAAATAAAGTAAATATATTAAATGTTATTAAAATATTTCAATATATCCGATTATTTCTAGATTGAATCTCTTCGATTAATCCCGGATTTACAGATTAATCTCTAATCGGTACCCAAACTCATTAGTACAGATTACCAATTTTTACAACGAAGGTTTCAATAAAAAATTGTTAATATTGATAATTACAAAAATTTATCTCTTTTAAATTCAATAAAATATTTAATATATATAAATATAATTTAATGTTTCTTTTATTCCTAGTCTAGACCAACACATTATATCATGTTACCTCTACTTAACACCTTAGTGGCCTATGGTAACACAGTACTATAACTTTAGTAACACACATAGTGTATGTGTTGTGATAGGTTGAAAATTTCACATCTATAGTAACATAATCTATGGTAACACCCCTTCCTCAAATGTTCAGATAGGTCATCTATGGTGTAGTGCACCTTCGAAACCCTCGACTGGACTCTTAGGTTTGCTCCTCTATATGAGTTGCTAACTCACACCTTTATAAATAATTTCTACACCTTTTTTACTCTAGTCCTAACCTAATTCAGGGACTTAAACCTGTAGCTCTGATACCAACCTGTGACGGCCTAAACCCAGGGGTCAGGAGTTGACGTCACGAACAATAATGAGCCACACATATATAATATAACCAACTCATAATACTGAATAATCACATCCCCTTTCCCAAAATCTTTTCCAGGTCTAAGTATGATTTAGGCTACTTAACTATTACAATACCAAATTTATTTAAACAAGTATCACACAACTATCTTATTACAACAACTCAACAGACCTACATCAGGTCTGACATAACTACCTCAGGGGAACCTGGATGAGGAGGAACTGGAACCCTGCCCTAGCTACAATGGAAAGGTCTCCCAAATATCTGCGATATATATATATATATATATATATATAATAGTTTGCAAAGGTGAGCAATCAATTGCTCAGCAGCACCAATATATGAATGACAAAGTAAAACATTTTATAATAAAAAGTTATAGGAACAGAAAATCGTAAAAAATTCATGAAAACGAGTAAAGCATGTATAAACTAGATATCAACTTGTTGGTGTTTGTGCCCTAGAGACAACACTATGATATTTTAGTTTAAGACATTAATATTATTAATGTTTATGTTCTATCGATTATTCTCTTTATAATTTATTAATTCTTAATTTACTACGATATAAATTTTAGATTAATAAATGTCCTTGGAATATGATATGCAATTCTATATCTCTAAGTACGTGACTCGAAAATGAGATTGTAAGAATAGTATCAATATTCCTAAAGGTCCTTAGTCGAGTATTATTATTAAAGGACAATAATAATGCATTAAGACTAGTGTGTTTGTTGACTGATGATCACATCTCATTGATCATAGGTATAGTGACACTAAAGTCAAAAACACAGGTATAAGTATATGTACATGGTGCTGGACAGACCCAATGTGAGATTCTACATGTCTGAGAAATATTATGAATCGTATATTATGAATATAACTATGATCAATTTGACCGGGTAATATTAAAAGTGGACATTGGGTATATTATGAATCTTATACGAAATATGAATGATCTAGATGGGATTTAACCCTCCTATTTTAGGAGTGATATAATTGGCCTCTTCTGTGAGCTAGACTATAAAATGTGTGGCCACGCTCAAATTTTGATTTGATATGATAGTCTACTCATTGACCAAAGAAACTTGGATTAAACTATGATGAGGATGAGACATTACATGCCTCTAGTTTAATCTATAATATTTGGTTAAAGGGATTATATTACATTGTACATTATTCACGAAAGGTTTAATCGATCACCGATTCAATTATTATTACTTGGGTAGCAATGATGTATTACTACATGCCGCTCATTGTTTACGATTTTAAATTAGATTTAAAATTCGTTGCTAACATAATAATAACCTATAGGGTCACACACTAAGTATGCTTGAAGGATTATTTAATTTAAATTGGATTTAAATTATATTAAAATAATTCGAATTATTTATAATATTAATTAAGTATGACTTAATTAATTAGATAAATATTGATATTCGAATTTACTAATATTAATTATGAAATTCATTTGTTAAATATGTTAGGTCACACAACACTATAGAAGGGGGTTGAATATAGTGTTTATACAATCAAATCAATTTCGAACATAAAGTATGTAACAGTAATCAAGTTTATTCAATATAATAAGCTCTGTTACAAAGTAGGTTAAACTACTCTCTCAGTGATGAACAATATCACTAAGAGCTGCTAGGGTTAAAAAGAATATTCTTTCCATGAATGATAACACTTATAGTGTAAACCCTAAGCTGTATTTATATAGTACACAATTACAAGATATCTTTTAATTGATATGAAATATATCTCTTCCTAAAATATATCAATCAGATATTATCTTCTACAAGTCTTCTAGTCGTCCAACTCCTACATCATATCTTCTTTTGTTTTAGTCCATATCCTCTCTTAGAAATCAGTCGCACTTTACTCTTGAAGCATATCCTTCCTTATGTTCTGATATCACAAGTTCTGATAACTTAAGTTCTGATATCTTCATGTCTTCAGTAAATCCTGATTTCTAGTTAGTCCTGATAAGTCCTGATATTAAATTCTGAAACTAAACAAATCAGATTAGACATGACATCACAAATATATCTAACAATCTCCCCCAACTTGTAAATTATGAAAAATATACAAGTTAATAGATTTGATGATGTCAAAAACATTTAAGTACAAGTGCAATGAGAGTTTATTTAGACAACTAACTACAACTTACAGTGCTTACAGCTTTTACCAATCTTACTGAATCAATCTGAATCCAAAGTGATTCTTGACAAAGTTTGATATCAGCTTCTCTTCTGCATTTCTCAGGACTTGAGCTAATGTAGCCTTGACTTACTTCATTTCTTCATCTTGACTTCCAATTTGGTAGATGGCATTCCTAAGTGCTGAAATGTGATTTCTTTCCAAACCATCACCAAGTCTGATTACTCTTGGATGAGAAGAGTCTTCATTGTAGCACAAACATTTCTCATTCAGAATAACTTCTATCTTAGCATAATTCTTCTTCATTGGAATTTCACTTCCATCATCTTCAACAATCTTTGGAATAAATTGTGCAACCCTTGATCAAGAGATTCTGGCTTTATCCTTTATGGTTTTTATTATGAAATTTGACCATCTTTTGGCAATCTCAGACTTTATCTCCAAAAGATAATGAAAGAATTGAAGTTCTTTCAGAGATTTATTCAGCACATCTGATTCTGACATTCTGTATGTTCTTCCATCTTTAAGAAATATAATCAACTTTTCTTTGACATTACTCTTATCATGAGCATCCAGTACCACTTGAACAAATATAACCTTGTCAAGGTGTTTCTGTGTAACTTCCTCAAGTGGTTTGTCAATTAATAAGTATGGATCTTTGATAGTTACTTCAACTCCTGTTTTCAGCTTGGCTTCGCTTGATCCTAACCCTGATCTATCTCTTGCTTCTATGGCATTCAATCTAACAGTCAAGAAATCAGATAGCAGTTGACTTTTCTTAGGATCTGATGGTTTAACATTTTTCCATAGGAGTTTCTTCTTATCAGTAACTGTCATCTTGCCCAGATCAAGTTGAGCTCTGTCAGAGGTTGATGTCTTGATTATTTGTTCAGGATTTGCATATTCTTCTATAGCTTGCTGTTTTGAACTTTCTTCACTCTAAACAACTTGAGCTATGTCAGAGGTTGTCTTAGATTCTTCTGTCACCTTTCTTCTTTTCAGAGTTTCAACAGTTTTATCTTCAGAAGCAGCATCATCAAAAACCTGAACCATCTTTCACACAGGATCCATCAGTATTTGAGGAATCTTCATCTTCTATTTGTTGACTGTCTCCCCAACTTTTCCTTTTACCTTGTCTTTGGGATCAGTTATGGTTTGAGATCTAGTGCTTGATCTTGGAATCTCTGTGGCAGATCTTTCTTTTATCACAATGCCTTTTTCCTTAGGCCTTGGAGGCTTCTTTGCATTAGAAGCTTTAGACTTAGGATTTGTCTTCTCAGCTGCAAATCTAGCTTCTTCCTCCTTTAGAGTCTCTAAATCCATTCCAGGATTATCCTTGAGAAACAATCTTTTAGAAATTTCTTCATCAAGAGTCTAAATCTTGGGATCCTTATAGTAGAAAGTAGTCTCCTTCCCTTAAGCTTCAGAGTTTGTAAAAACTTCTGAGAGTCTTGACTTCCAGAATGAATCAGAACATCAGACTTTATCATCAGAATTTGATTACCAGAACTTGCTATTAGAGTTTGAGCATTCACAGCTTCAGAACTTGAATTCTTCTGTGTAGAAGATTTGCTAGAATCAGAAATTAGTTTCTGAGGAGAAACTTTGCTGCTTTGCTTGCCTTGACCTTGACCTTGACTTTGACCTTTTCCCTTGCTAGGGTTTCCCTGGTCATCTTCAGAATCATCCTTTTTCTTCAGTGTTTTGCTAATTGAGCATTTGGACTTAAATACCTTCTCCCCCTTTTTTCCATCATCTGACAGGAGTAGAGAAAGAATGAGTTCACTGAAGATTGGATTTCATTGAGTTGTGTTTGTTGAGAAGCTTGATTCTGCAAGACCTCATCCAGTTGGGCCTGCTGCTTGGTTTGAACTTGCTCAATAGCTTCCACTTTTTCATGAATTGGTCTGATAAACCTAATCTTGTCTAGCTTGAGCATCAAGTCTAGCTTATCAGATTCTTCCAGAAGTTTATCAAACTTTTCATGAGTCTTGGAGTGTAGACCTTGAAGTGCTTTAATACTGAGAGCAGTGACTTTAAGTTGGTGCTATAAATTAGAATTTGTCAGCAACTCATCAGCTTTTGAAATATGTTCTGACAGAATATGTGAGCTAGGAATAAAGTCAGGTTCATTCCACTTCTTTGTCCACTCAACTCCTCTAAAAGTTTCCTCCCATGGAACAGGAGCATCTTCTTCAACAAACTTAAGTAGTGCCTCCTTTCAAAGAATTGGAGCACTAACTGGAGCACTTGCTGGAGCAATATCTCTAGAATCTGATAAAAGCTCATCATGTTCTGACAACACAAGAGTGTGTGTAAGTGAAGGAGATTCTGGAATTACTTCATCTGTTTCAGGTTCCAAATTCAGAATTAGAGTAGTAGGAATTTCAGCATTTAATGGAGAAACAGGTGGAGTGAACTCTTTTGCTTGTGGTGCTTCCAGATACAAAACAATTGGTATATGTAACCTGCGAATATCACTATCAGGACTTAATCCTATTCTTCAACTGTGTCAGTTTCTTTGACCGGAGAGATAAGAGGTGTGATCACTATGTCTTGAACACTGTCTTCAGCGGCTGTCAAATCTTCAATCACTATAGGTTCTGATGAGATCAGAGATTCTTGATCTCCTTCCAAAGCTTCTTTAGCATCCTCATATTGAGCTTGTGTAATTTTGACACCTGCTCTCTTCTTCTTTGATCTGGACTTTGGTTGTGAAGGTGTTGCTTGAGTAGCATCAGAACTTGAAAGTCTTTTTCTTTTCAAAATCCCAGAACCCTCAACTTCATTATGTTTCTAAGGACTTACCTCTTCAGCTTCTACCTCCTTCTGAAAAATTACCTCTTCAGCTTCTACTGTCACAGGTTCTGATGCAGGAACCTGGACTTGTTCATCCTCATCTGATTCATCTCTCAGAATTAGCCTTCTATTTCTCCTTGGTGGAGATTGAGGAACAGATTTGGTCTTTTTGGTTTTGGGCCTTGAGGATGTGTCAGATTTTACAACTAGCACCTTTTGAGAAGTACCAGAGGTTGGTTTTGTTTTGGATTTGAGAGGTGAGGTTCTGATAGTAGGTGCTGATGGTTGTGGTTGAGAGGATTGTGCTGGTTGATAGTAGGTTCTGATGGTAGGTTGTGGTTGAGTATTGGAAGGTTGGGTTGGTGGAGGTTGAGAAGTAGAAGGATGTGTAGGTGCAACATCAGGATATATGGTTGTGTATGTATGAAGATCAGAATTTACTAAGAACTGTTTTACATATTGAGGAATTTGGAGGGATCTTAGTACATTCTTCTTATTATCAGCAGATAATAAGTCTGTGAAAGCCCTTTTGTGAAGTTTAAAGGGTTCAATTGTCTCACTAAAGTTTTGAGGTGCATCAGAACAACATAAATTATATATAAGCTGACAGAATCTAGCAAAATAAACTGTGTTGCTATCTTCTTTCATCCTATCACCTATAAAAACCAAAATTACAGTAGCATAATCAAAATGAGTTTGTTTAAGAAGGGCATACCCAATTTGCTGACTCATTATTGGGATATCATCAAAGTTAGAGCATTTTTTTGCAAAGGCTTTGGTAATGTAGTCGAAAAAGAAGCTCCACACCCTCCTGATATAGGGCCTCTAAAAACAGTTGTCCCAGCTTGGACAAAGATTTTTCATAGCCAAGATTTTCCATCATATTTTGAAGAGCTTACTCCCCAACTTGTGAACTGTAAGTACAGTTTTCTGGTAGATGCAAAGCTTGCCGAATTGTAGACAGGGTGACCAAGTGCTCATCTTCCCCTGTTGTAAAAATAATGCTTTGGGACCCATTTTCACCACCATCATTATATACCCCAGACCTCCAGAACTCCAGAATTTATTTGCCTGAGAGAAGCTGTGGTTGGGTCAGAGCATACCCAATTTCACTTCGAGCGAGAAAATCTTGAATGAAGTGAAGTTCTGAAAGAGCCTCGTCCTTGTTGAGAATAGCCATATAATTGTTGGGGACAAACTTGGCTCCATCATAGATAAGATCTTTAGGTTCCATTTATGTGGGAAATCAAGTGAAAATCATGTGTTTGCAAGGTGTTTGATAAAATGCCTGTAAGAAAGTCTGTCAGAAAATAGAGAGAAAAAGAGAGAGAGAGAGAGAGAGAGAGAGAGAGAGAGAGAGTAAAAGAAATAAAAGATAAGATAAGAGAGAAGTTAGAAGATTTGTATAATCTTTTATATCTAATATTTATACTCTTTCCACTCAACGGCTCTTTTTGAAAATAAAACCAACATTTTACACCTAGCAGCATGTAAACAGTCAAAACATTATTAGTGGGCTCGGTAAACATGTAGTAATTATTGCTCACATGCGGTTACCAAAACAAACACACAACCCATTAACCAAATGATTATCACTGTTTTTATCTTCACTTAATTACTTTCCTGTGAAATATAACCGTTACAGTAAATACTTAAAATAAGTCAAGTAATTAAAATGTTACACGTAAGCATCAGAGTTTGCATTAGAACTTGACTCTTATCAGAATTTAACGGTCATCAGAACATGGCTTCTGTACTCAAAAAGTGAATGACTATTTATGTGATTCTTCACACAAATACTGACTGGTATCTTCAGAGTTTAATCATCAGAACATAATCAGAACTTGTCCTCAGAATTTATGCAAATAATACTTAACTGTTTATCAGAAACAACTTAATCACCACAGTAATATTCATCATTCATATGGAGTGATAGTGTGTGTATGTGCAAATGATCAGATAAGGATTAAAGTCTGATAAACTTCAGTATATCTTAGAAATAAGGCATAACTGAGAAAATTGCTTAAAATCTGTCTTGAATTGTGAAGTTTACTGTAGAATAAAGTTATGCAAGAATCCACCTCAACTATTTGTGCTTATTTTATGCATCTTTTGAAATTCTTTAGACAGTGGCTTCTCAGTGTAAATGAGTTACAACTGCCATCAGAATTTATGTTGTTATCAGAATATTTCTCCTGTAATCAGAGAATGTGAAAAGTCACCAAGAAAAATCAATTTGCTTTTCTAATGCATATAACTTAATACCAGCAATGCACTTGGATCTTCCCTCTCACATAAATTACTCTAGATCTCAAAGGAGTACCTGATTTCAATTTTTCTTTTCTTTTGTTTTCTTCAGATAAGTGAGGCTTATCAAGCATGTAGTTCATCCTTAAGATTTACTGATATCATAATTTGACAGATAAGAAGCAATAATCTAGTTTGTGACTTAGTAATAAGATACACAAAGTAAATTTGGCTAAGATCAAAATCAGAATTTGATTATGTTGATTTCCACATAAACAACTAATTCAAACATGGGATACATAGTTTGTTAAAGACTACTAAATCAGCATCTAACAAGATAATCCTCATTGGATTGAATAGTCACAGAACATTCAAAACACTTTCAGAGTTTATAGAATCACATCAGATAACAAGTAGTGTTTAATATGTTACAATTTAATCACAGATTACATGGAGATAAGAAAATCTGTAAACATTGATCATAAAGTCTGATGCATGATAACAAAAACTAAACAGATTTTGAGAAAGAACCTGAAACCATTCCAAGTTCATTTACCAGTCTTGTAAAGGTAGCTTCACATAGTAGTTTTGTGAAGATATCTGCTAGTTGTTGATCTGTTGGAACAAAATGCAATTCCACTGTACCTTCCATCACATGTTCCCTTATGAAATGGTACCTAATGCTGATGTGCTTTGTCAGAGTGTTGAGCTGGATTTCCTGTCATAGCAATAACACTTTGATTATCACATTAAATAGGTATTTTAGAAAATTCTAACCCATAGTCCAGTAACTGATTCTTCATCCAAAGAATCTGTGCCCAACAGCTTCCTGCAACAATATATTCTGCTTCTACAGTTGATGTGGAAATTAATTTCTATTTCTTCCTAAACCAAGAAACCAATCTGCCTCCAAGAAATTGGTAGCTTCCAATAGTGCTTTTCCTCTCTATTTTGCATCCTGCAAAATCTGCATATGAGTAACCTATTAGCATAAAATCTGATTCCTTAGGATACCACAATTCTAGATCAGCTGTACCCTTGAGGTACTTGAAAATTATTTCACATCTATTAGATGAGATTCTCTTGGATCAGCATGAAATCTTGCACAAAGACAGGTAGCATACATAATATCAGGTCTACTTGCAGTTAAATAGAGTAAAGAGCCAATCATACCTCTATAGTTAGTAATATCTACTGATGCTCCAGTATCTTTATCTAACTTGGTTACAGTGGCCATGGGAGTTGATTCAGTAGAACTGTCTTGCATTCAAAATTTCTTGAGTAAATTTCTGGTGTACTTGGATTGATTTATGAAAGTACCTTCTTCAGTTTGCTTGACTTCAAGTCCCAGAAAATAACTGAACTCTCCCATCATACTCATTTGACATCTTTACTGCATTAACTTGGAAAATATTTCACAAAGTTTTGTACTTGTAGAGCCAAAGATGATATCATCAACATATATCTGTACCAAAAGTAAGTCCTTTCCATGGTTGAGGTTAAACAGTGTATTATCAATTGTGCGCCTAGTAAATCCACTTTCCAGAATGAATTGAGCTAGAGTCTCATACCATGCTCTAGGAGCTTTCTTAAGGCCATAAAGTACTTTGTCAAGCCTGTAGACATGATTTGGAAATTTAGGATCTACAAAGCCTGGAGGTTGTTCAACGTATACCTCTTCCTCTAATTCTCCATTGACAAAAGCACTTTTCACATCCATTTGAAAGACTTTGAACTTCTTGTGAGCAGCATAAGCCAAAAATATCCTTGTGGCTTCCAATCTAGCAACTGGAGCAAATGTTTCATCATAGTCAATACCCTCATGTTGAGAGTAACCTTTAGCAACCAGCCTTGCTTTGTTTCTTGTAATTATGCAATCACTATCAGTTTTATTTCTGAACACCCATTTTGTACCAACAATGGATCTGTCCTTTGGTCTTGGCACTAGGGTCCAGACTTTATTTCTTTCAAATTCATTTAACTCTTCCTGTATTGCTTGCACCCAATCAGCATCTTGAAGAGCTTCTTCCACTTTCTTTGGTTCAGTCTGAGATAAAAAGGAATGATAGAGACATTCATTTGTTGTTAATGTTCTAGTTCTGACACCTGCTTCAGGATCTCCAATTATTAAGTCAGGTGTATGTAATTTAGTTCACTTCCTTACAGATGGAAGTTGATCTCTAGAACTGGATCTTCCCCCATGATCCATGCTGTCTCCATCAGCATTTTATGATGCTCCCCCTGAAGTTATGCTCTCTTAGATTCTAGAATTTGAGTTGGATCCTTCAGGAATTGAAGAATCAGAGTTTCCAGAATTGTCAGAATTTGGCTCATCAGCACTTGATGAATCAAAACTTGAAGAGCCAGTGACTGGTTCTGATGCTTCTTGAGAGTCTTGAGATGTGGTATGATCATCAGCTTGCTCCCCCTAAACATGTGCATTTTCCTTTGGAGTAATTACCACAGTTTCAATGACATCGGAATTTAACCCGTCAGAACTTACAAGATCAGGATTTAGGTCATCAGAATTTACAGAATCAGAATTTACATCTTCATTTTCAAATCTCAGCTGATCATGATCATTGAAATTTTCAAGTCCAGTAATCTTTTTATCATCAAAAGATACATTGATAGATTCCATAACAACCCTTGTTCTTAAATTGTAGACTCTGAAGGCTTTTGTGGAAAGTGGATATCCAACAAAAATTCCTTCATCAGCTTTTAGTTCAAATTTTGACAGCTGTTCAGGATGAGTCTTAAGAACAAAACACTTGCATCCAAATACATGAAATTATTTCATATTTGGCTTCTTTTTCTTCACTATCTCATATGGTGTTTTTCCATGCTTGTTTATGAGTGTAGCATTCTGTGTAAAATAAGCAGTCTGCACAGCTTCAGCCCAAAAATAGGTTGGTAGCTTTGCTTCATCAAGCATAGTTCGTGTAGCTTCAATAAGAATCCTGTTTTTTCTTTCTACAACTCCATTCTGCTGTGGAGTTCCAGGTGCAGAAAATTCCTGCTTTATTCCATGCTCTTTGTAGAACTCTTCCATGATTGAATTCTTGAACTCAGTGCCATTATCACTTCTTCTTATTTTAATAAAATCTTTGACTAACTTATCCAGCTTTCTGACATGATCAGTTATAGTAGATGCAGTTTCATTCTTCTTGTACAAGAAATACACCCAAGTGTATCTTGTGAACTCATCCACTATAACCATAACATATTTTTTCTTTACAATGGACATGACATTGACTGGACCAAATAGATCAACATGCAGTAAGTGATAAGGCTCAAGAATTGAGGATTCAGTTTTGCTCTTGAATGAAGATTTTCTTTGTTTTGCCTTTTGACATGAGTCACAAAGACCATCAGGAGCAAATACTGATTTTGGCACCTCTACCAATAAAAATCAGGGCGCGCTACTTCAATTTTTCCCCCTTAGCGAAATATTTTCAGATTCCCCCTCCTTTGCCAATTCTTCCCCCCTTTTCATAAACTAAATTAAAATTAACTTTTAGTCTCTCTGGTCTCATTCTCACCCTCACCCTCACCCTCGACTGAAACTCTCTCTCTCTCTCTCTCTCTCTCTCTCTCTCTCTCTCTCTCTCTCTCTCTCTCTCTCTCTCTCTCTCTCTCTCTCTCTCTCTCCCCCTCCCTCTCTCCCTCCCTCCGCCGAAAGTCTTAAATCTTTCACTAAAGGTTCAGAAGTTCCCCCAGATGTTCAACTTGATTTAATTTTTCCGAAGTTGTACTATCACTGATCCGATTCGTTCAAGTGGAAGCTTATTTAATTTGTTCGAAGATATAAAGCTCGAATTGGTACATAAGTAAGCTACAAAACTCAAATTCTTAGTTTTATTTAGTTTTAAATTGGGGAAATTTAAATTCTAAACCCTAATTTTTTTTAATTTTGTGATTTATTTTTTTCTGACTTTTAGTTATGTATTAGTTCAAGATTCTGTTTTGATAAATAAATTTGAGTATATTTTGATAAAGATGGTTGGTTTGAGTATGTCTTGATGTGTGATTTAGTTTTGTTTCATCTATTAGTGCATTGTTCTTGTTTCTCTTGTTAAAGTTTTGTTTTTTTATATATTCTTACTTAATTTTTTTCCGTTTTCTTTGTTTCTTGATGTTAAACCTACGATTTTTATGCATCGTTACTGTTATTTGTTAATTTTTGGTGTTGTTTGTTTGTTGATTTTAAAGTTTGTTTCTTCCTGTTACTTAACCCCCTTTTCCTTTAAATGTGTGTGATTTTATTGTACTTTATACTGTATTCACCCCCTCTACAGTGTGTGTGACCTAACATAACCTTAGCATGTGATGGTGATGACACTAATCAGATTAGACGAAACTGATAAATGCCAACTTCTGTTGCACGAGTACCATTCTACCAGACATCCACAAAAGAGATAGAAGCTGAATAGGCACCAATTATATTGAGACCCTATATGTCTATAGAATTTGACAACATAACGGTTTAAGCATAAGTTATATATCTTGATTACATAGGGCAAGTAAAACGGTTAGAGTTAACCACTAATCATGCATACACATACATGAACCTATGCTAGCATGGCAAGTTCTAAATCTCTATATTCACTGTCGCTTCAATAGAGATTAACACGCTATCTTATATGTTAGCTACGCACATAAGAAGAATAAGCACAACCAATACTAGGATATCAATCAATCACCATACACCAAGATATCGATATAAATTAATTATTGAAATCCATAAGTAAATCCGCTAGAATCCCATGATAACGATTAGCCCATAATTGAACTCATCGTCACCATGGGTTCCAATGAAAGCATGGTATAAAACAAGGTCTTAATAAACTGAATAATGATTAAAGTACGAATAAACGAGATCTAGGTTCAACAAGAACGAAAACGCGCATCCAAGGTTACAACTAATTCAAATAATCACAAGTTGAAAACAAGATCTTCTTTTTTGGAGTTGTTCTGTGCTTCTAGGTCTTCTCCTTGGTATCCCAATCTTCTCAGATGATGAAAACCTTTTTTTAAGTATATATACGCCCCTAGTGGACCTGGACCTTTAAAATCATCAAATTCCACTCAAAAAAGGTTTTTTCAGCGAGATCAGCGACCAGCTGCACCTTGGGCGGCCGCTCAGCTCTCTGGGCGGGCGCTCAACTCTCCTGGGCGGTCGCTCAGCTCTCCTAGGCGGGCGCTCAGCTCCTGTCTGGAAAAATTTCTGATGAATCTTGTTTTGGCCATAACTTGAGTTCTACTCATCAGAATTAGGCTATTCAACTGCCCACGCGAAGCTAACGAGATTCTCTACAACTTGACAATGGACTTGGCTTCCAATTCTGATCACTTTTCATCATATTTCCTTTAAAAGCTCATTTCTTCATATAACTGATACCTGAAATGCAATAACACAAACACACATCAAAATACCAACAACTTGAGTCAAAAACACCAATTTAAGCTTGTAATAAAGCGTTCCAAGTGGATATAAAATCCACTTATCAATGATCAAATCTGTGTTTTAATTTCGAATTGTGAAATTAGGGTTTATAACCCGTATGAATGTCCTTAATTGAATTTGGGGGTTTCTGCTCTAAGGGTTATTAGATTGATTGGTTCATATGGATGTGTAGAGCTTGAAAAGAGGAATCGATTGGTGGTGGTCTCGTTAAAAGACGATGCCGGAATCGAGCTAGCTGGAGAAAAGAAGAACTCGGCGTCCGACGAGTTTTCTTCAAGTTATTCTGGCCAACTCAGGGGTTATCTGTGTGATTTGATTACATGGTTAGATTGCTTCTGTTCTGTAGTTTAATTTTGGAGGAGAAGGTGGTGTGACGGTACTAGAGTCGTGTTCTCGGGCGAACCCGTCGTTTCCCGGCGAAGGGTTTGGAAAATTGCAGTTTAGTACCTGTGGTTTTGTAAGTGATGAAGTTTGGTCCCTATAGTTTCAAAAATTTACAAAAATAGGATTCCTGTTATGAAAAATTTATAAAAATCATATTTTCTATTTATTTTAATTTCTAAAATTTGATTTTAATTATTAAAAATGCAGAAAATTATTTTAATTCCAAAAATTATTTTTAATTCAAAAATAAATCTGAATTATTTAATTAATTAATTTTAGTTGATAATTAATTAGTTAATGGGTCAAATTAAATGATTAATTAATTTAATTAATTATTAACTAATTTTAATTGATTATTTAATTAGATTTAATTATTTCTTTTGATTTAAAAATTCAGAAAAATAGTTTCGAGCTTTAAAATATTATTTTCAAGGCTCAGTAATTATTATAAAATAATTTTAAAGTCAGATTCAGATATTCGAACCCTCTTAATTATTTATAAATGATTCAACGAACCGTTTTAATTTCGAAAAATATTTAAAAATTCGTATTAAATATCTGAAAAATCATTTTAACCCCGAATCTTTTTTTGAAAAAAGTATTTTTGTCAAATATTTTACGTAATATGTGCTATATGTGATCCGACTGATGTACGATATGCTTGTATGTATATTGTTTAACTATTTTAATCGTAACTTTCAATCCGTAATCGGATTCGGGTGAAACGAAGGGTAGATAGAAGCTTATAACGAATATAATGAAGTGAGAATAAGTATTGATAGATACTTGTGATGTTTAAGTAGAAGAAGCGAGGCGTAGGATAGGAAAACAGATAGTCGGTGATTAGGAGTCAGTGAACGAGAACAAGTGAAGTGTAAGCAGAGTTAGAAAAGGCAAGTACTTCTGAACCTTTCTCAAGATATATAGTAAGTGATTCCTAAACTATCTTGATATATGTTTGGAATAGTTCTGTTTTATATTGCAAGTGCTTTGAAAAATATAACTATAAACCTTGATTCCAGTTATTAATCTTTGAACTGTAATCCTTATTCTTTGTATACCATTGATTGTTGAATACACAGATGCGAACCACAGATATACGATGCTACTCTATAAATACATACAAACTAAATGCCGATCACTAAACTGGAATTGTTTAACATACAAACCTTCATACCTTATATATCAGAAACTAATCCCTATAACCACGAGACCTTGATTCTTCTGTTATCTGATTCTTTTACCGGCTAATAGCCAATCCTTGTACTTACCTTGTTATATCCTATTGGTGATTGCAAACCACCTAATGCTTGAAGACCAGTGTTGTTTATGATTATATTTATTAATTTACATTATTTATTCTGTTATTGTTATAGAATTGGATTATTTTATAATGTATGGACCAGATTCGTGGTCAGACTAGATTGTTAGTCATGTTAGGTCAATGTGTGCCTTGGGTCCAGTAATTAGAGCAGAGTTGTGTGCCTTGCTCGGGGTTAGTGAGTGACTGATCAGTAGCCTAACCATGGTTTTTAAAATAAAAATTGAATATCCAATTCTAATCATTGCTTATAAAGAAACTTTATAACCTAAAATCATTTCATTTGATCATTGTTTAACCTCAGTATTGTCACTGTGACTTGCTGAGCTAGTTAGCTCATTTGTGGGATTCTGTTTATGTTCTTTTCCAATTAAGAAGGAACCATTTGGTAGCGAGGATCTCCAATCAAGTATGCGAGCTCGGATTCTAGGTTGAGCAGAATAAGCTAGCTGAAGAATTTTTTAATAATTTTAGTTTGAAAGTTTGTAAGAATATTTAATAGTCAGATGTAAGTTTAAATAGTTGGGATTTGGAACGCTTGTAATATAAGTAAGTAAGTTGTGGTTTGTGTGCATATTATTATTATTATAAGCAGGTTTATATATATGTATTGTGTGTGTGTTATGGACCCCAAACTTCTGACCTGGGTTTAGAGAGCGCCACATAAATCACTCACTAAAGAAAACACAAAAATTCAGGAAAACAATATATTTTGAAGTGAGAGGAATACTATGCTAGAAACTCAATTTGTTGAGTTTGAGAAACTGAAGATAGAGCGTAGAATTGCTAAAGAGGAACTGACTAAATCCTTAAAGAAAGAGGAGATTTTAAGAAAGCGCTTGAACGAGAGCAAGAGGTAATCAAGGCTTAGAAGTCATCAAGAGATGTACATACCCAAATTGTCACAGCCTGAAAATAAAACTAAAAGATAACAACTGAGAAATATAAGTTATTACAAATGGTTGTTTATAACAAAATCCAAGATCCCAAAGGTTCAATGTTTGAACAACCCAACACTAATATTTATTACATCTTTTACACAACTACCAGTCCTCACACAATCACCGGCTATACTACCTGAGCTCTCACATAAGCCTCAGCATCTCCAGAGTACTTATGAGCAGTTTGCTTGAATCTAACCATAATTGCTAGCTGAAATACCTGAATAAATAACAAAAAGTGAGCCAAATGCTTAGCAAGATATACAATAAGACAAAATTTAACAATATAGCAATTTGCAATTCGAAGTTGGGGTGGATGGCATCATTATTCAAGTTAAAATCATTTTCAAATCAAATCATTGCTCAAAAATCATTTTACGACGCTACGGATTACAGCCGGTGATCAACAGTGAAGTAATCCCGAACCTCGTTGGGTTCTAACAAATTTTAATTGGGATCCCTAGGCAACTTTTAAGCCTAATATCATAAATGTGAAAGGAACTTGCGTCTTAGTCCAATTCACTAATCTCATAAAACATTCTTTTATTTGAAATCTCTTTCAAGCAATTGTCTTTTATAAAACCTATGCCAGAGGGAAATTACAAAAATTCTAATCAAGGATATCGATTATTCCAATTTCAAGGGATTCTAAATAATAGAATTACGATCATCAATCAAAGGAGTAGGATTTTAAGATTAGAATTACGAAGTTATTATCAGAAATGAATTATCTTCTCACTAGTGGGGTCATCAAGGATGAGTATCAATAATTCAATAACTAAGGAAATAAAGTATTGAAAAGAACCATAACAATAATAAACATGATATGTCACAACAGTTGCATAAGGTAAGTTTGAAAGGGAACATCACTTGTAATAGTTATGAGTGGGACAGTAGGGTACTTGCATACGAAATTTAGAAGTATCAATAAGTATAAGCATTTTCTTGTGAAAGTAAATTAGAATCACGGATGATAAGGTTAAGAGACTTGCATAATATATGTTTAATATGGGGAAAATATTTGCATAAAATGAGTATGAAAGAGGGCTACTTACTTAAATAAATTTGAAAGGAGTAGAACACTTGCATACAATAAGTTATGAAGGGGAGGTGCACTTGCCTCTCCTAACGACCTTAGCTACACAAAAGCAACCTTGAGCTCCCCTACTCGACTTTGATAAAAAGATTATTTCCTCTATCTTCTCTTGAACCTACAAATATATACAACCTCATTACTAAAGGTTCTATACACAACTCAAATGACTCTTATACTATTTGACTCTAATGCAACACATATGCACGAGTTCACTTATTACCATGCATCTCTATCAAATAACCACTTGGTGCATATAATCACATATAATTATAAGTATTCATATAGCAACATGGCATATAATTCACATTATTATACGAGTATCGAATGATCTCAAGACACTCTACCCTTGACCACTCGATCTTTGATATTCCTCATTCTTAGACACAAAACCTTGAAATTCCTAGGTACTATAAATCCAATTATTTTGAGTCTTCTTAGCACATTTTCTTCTATTGACCTTTAACTATCTTAAATATAACAAGACACACCTAGGACTCACCTAATTGAACTCACAAACACCTCACACAAACCTAACCTTCCCGAGAGCTCCATTTGGCACCAGCTTGTGTGCCTTGGAAAATTCGAACCTTTATGCTTAGTTCATGTTGGGGTTAAACCTAATATGTGATATGGACTTGGTGATACAAGACATAATTGGATTGGGTAATAATTATATTTGTTGAAAATTATTATCATAATGGGATTGAGTAATAATTGTATGTGTTGACAATTGTTATCATAATGGGAATGGGTAATAATTGTATGGGCAGACAATTATTATTGTAATCAGATTAGGTATGTCTTCTTGGCTAAGTTTGTGATGGCTACATATACATAGTCATGTTATTGTTTTGAGATATGCTTAAGAGATGTAGTCGTCTTAGGTATCGTGTGAGAGATGCTTGAGCATTGGTTGGCTCAAGTTTCAGTTTGGGACACCATAGAGGTGTTATGTATTGATGTATTATTGATAATTATTTTTATTAATAATACAAGTTGGGATGTAGGTTTTCCACGTCAAATATATTGTTGTGTGTTTGTGTGCGTACTCTGTATTGGTAGAATTGAATCTCGAATATGTATGTGTGTTTCCTCCTAACAAGTGGTATCAAGAGCTAAGGTTCGAGGTTCTTGATGAATTGGGTTGGAGGAACGTTTGAGGTTCAATTGGTAAGGTGGAGTACGTTGATGAATTTGCTGACAAAGTTATGTGCGGTTTACTTGCACCATGTATCAATTCGTTCGGACTCGAGGTGAAAGATGGACATGATCATTGCAATTGTTTCAATGGTTTGATGGTTGATCGACCAGGTGAAAAATTTTGGATGATACTCGTGATGTTCTTCAAAAGAGGTCGAGTGACTAATGCTAAAAAGAGGCACTCGTGGTTGATGCACGTGATTTTGTAGATGGATATGCTGTTAGGATGAAGAACGGTAGTTCGGAGTTATTGGAGGTCACTATACGAGCCTTAGTGATTCTCAAAAGTTGGAAGAACAAGATGAATGGATTCTTGTTCGAGGGGAGGCATCGGTGAACGGACGTTGATGTTTTGATGGTTACCATTCAACCTGATCTGGAGTATTGGGTTGAAGGGGAGATTGTTGGGGTTAAACCCAATATGTGATATTGCTTGGTGATACAAGACATAACTATATTGGGTAATAATTGTATTTTCTGACAATTATTATCATAATGAGATTGAGTAATAATTATATGTATTGACAATTATTATCATAATGGGAATGGGTAATAATTGTATGGGCGGACAATTATTATTGTAATCAGATTACGTAAGTCTTGTTGGCTAAGTTTGTGATGGCTATATATACATAGTCATGTTATTGTTTTGAGATATGCTTAAGAGATGTTGTCACGGCCTCAACCCCGGGGTCAGGAATTGACGTCATCACCAACAATAATAATTAACATAATATAATCCAAATCACTAATCATACATAACCACGACCCCTTTACCAAGATCTTTTCCAGGTTTAAGTTTGATTTAGGTTACAACTACTACCAAATCAACTTACAAAAACCCTACTGACGTAACTAACTTAATACAACAACTCAACAAACCATCTTTGGTCCAACACATCCACCTCAGAGGAGCCTGACGCAAAAGTAACTGGAACTCTGCCCTGACTATCATCGAAGAATCCCCTAGGCATCTGCAATACATATATAAAAAATTCTGCAAGGGTGAGCAATCAATTGCTCAGTAGTACCACTATATGAATAACAAGTAAAACAATTTATGATAAAACAGTTATAGAAACAGAATTCATAACTTCTTAGGAAACAAGTAAAATATGTATAAACTGGATATCAAAACTAGCATGCTCAGAAAAATAATATCATCTATAATGTGTCGTGTTAAAATACGAGAGACCAATTTTAGCATGCCATTTCCTTTCTGAAACCACTGTCCCATTACAGGAACTCTAAATCATTTGTCCCGTTACAGGGATAACAAACTATTTGTTCCGTAACGGGAACCATCAAACC
The DNA here is from genome assembly GCF_009905375.1 of Apium graveolens. Lineage (NCBI taxonomy): Eukaryota > Viridiplantae > Streptophyta > Magnoliopsida > Apiales > Apiaceae > Apium > Apium graveolens. Next base: position 23,636,048 of record NC_133656.1, on the reverse strand, counting down.
AAAATTAGATATAAAAATTGGATGAATCCTAGGGACAGTTGGTCAGTCTATCCCACCATAATTTGTTCCGGAACTCGGAGACTAGCTAGGTCTCTGCTATGCTGGACTAAGCGGCCTACCAGTGCGCACATCCGACTTAGCCTCTTACGCAACCACCTGCTGGGTCATTACCGAATAATGGGCCACTTACGTAACTAACCATCCAACATCTGATCCATTTTTATCCAGTTTTAAAAATCAACTACACTTATCTCTTTTTAAACAATTTGATAAGTGGCATTTTATACCACTTAGAACGTCTTATAATATCTTGAATTAATGTCTTGAAATTAAGTATTTTGTGTATTTGATGCATTTTTCTAGTGTTTGTGCATTTCAGGGTATTACATGCGTTTATGGAGAGATTTCATCAAGAATAAGCCTTAATATGTGCTTGGCATTGTAAGTGGGAAGTTAGGAGCAGAATGCAGCGAAGAACGGGAGCAGAAAAATGAATTTTCCAGAAAGGTTCTGAGCGCCCGCTCAGCTCTGCTGAGTGGCCGCTCAGGAAGCTGGGCGCCCACTCAGGATTGCTGAGCGGCCGCTTAGGGGCGTAAATTTTAATTCTGATTTTTAGACTCCTGGTTCGGCTGGACTTCCAACTTTTAAGATAGCTGAGTTTTGTGGGACTTCTATATAAGTAGTTTTCAGAGACGTTTCACGTGTGTTGAATCATAGTATCAATCAAGGAGCAAGGAGATAAGGAAGAAGACCGTTTTAACACATAGCAATAAAGATGAAGCATATTTTCTTGTAATTTTTTATTTCGTTGTAACAGTGGATACTGGTTTTCTTTACTTTGAAACTATTTACTCTTGTGACATACTCTGGTTTAATATAATTAGTTTATTTAGTTATTCTCGTGTGTTATTATCATGTTTTCATATGAACCTATGGTGACGATGAGTTCAATCATGGGCTAATCGTGATCATGGGGTCATAACGGATTTACTATGGAATTATTTAGTTAGTTGTTTAACACCTTAGTGTGTGATGATTGTATGATATCTAGTATTGGTTTTGCTCATTCGTCTTATGTGTGTCGCGAACATATAAGATCGGGTGTTAATCTCTTGTGAAGTGACGGTGGATCTTGAGGTTTAGAACTTTCCATGCTAGCATAGGTTCATGTATGTGTATGCATGATTAGTGGGTAACTCTAACCGTTTTACTTGCTCTGTGTAATCATAAGGAATAACTTATGCTTAAATGGTTATGTTGTTAAATTCTGTAGACATATAGGGTCTCAACATAATTGATGCATATTCAACTTCTGTCTTAATTGTGGATGCTTGGTAGAATGGTATTAGTACAATGAAAGTTGGCTTTTATCAGTTTCGTGTTGTTCGATTAATATCATCACCGTTACATGCTGAGGGTAATAACAATAGCTATTGAGGGAAGTAGTAATGAAGTTGTGATCTCATGTGTGTTTAATATTGTTAATTCAACTGTCAATTAAGTGCTTAATTCTTGTAGTTAATTCTAGTTAATAATTAGTTAATCAAATCTAAGTGTTATTCTCTTGACATTGAGAAGTAATTATACATTGGTGAGTGAGTGTTAATTGAACATAATTAGTCTTAGTCTTTGTGGGAACGAACTAGAAAGTATTCTATATTACTTGCGAACGCGTATACTTGCGTGTAATATTAGCGTGTGTTTTCCGCCTAACACAATTACAGCACACATTTTTAAATCTTTTCAATTTTAATCACAATCTAGAGATAGGCATTTTCAGAAGTTACCTTTTCCCCAAAACATCCGTTAATAAAACATAACTAAATACGGGGAATACGTAACTTAAAATGTTCTGTTCTAGTATGAAATTTAAATCAACAACTATTCATATATACTGACCTGTAAAAGATTAGTTCAGGGGTACTTGCCTTGCAGAGCTTTATAACTATTACTAATCGACTTTGAGCAGACTCGGACGCTCAGGCTTTATCGTCTAACCACTAGATCACCTTGGATTCGACTTCAATACTCAGGCTCTTCGATTGAAACCCTACTGAGCTCGTCGACTGATCACTAGGTTATCTTTAGTTCGATACCAATTCTTGAGTCCTTCGACTAGAACCTACAGAGTCGAGATTCCTTACGTTAGACGTCTAGGTATGCTTGACATATCCTCACCCAAAAACCTACCCATACGATATTACATCCCGACTCGTACTTATATGAACTATTATAATACATACAGTAATCAGGGTTTACATACTCCAGCTCGACTCGATATTCATTTTCGGAAAACACATATACTTGACACTTTAGAAGACAAGTTATCAGTTATATTTTACAAAATATTTATTTATAGTTATATAATTATTTACATTCAACTGGTAGTTTCGATATTTTACAGGATACATTCCCAAAAATCGGGCAGCATCTCCTTTGTTTATCGGACTACCCGTCGAATACAATCGACGTCCCCACAATCAACAAGCTCAATCCAAACCAATCAATTTCACAATTACAATCGCAATTCAAAATTTCATTTATTAATCCAACTCAATGTAACATAACAAATTGTCCATTCCAGGAAACTTAGTATTACACACTAACTAGCATTTTAATAATTGCATGAAATAAATATTAAATTGTATTTTTATAAATATAGGACTCAGAGTAATCATCACGGTCCACCGTCCGCTCGTAAAACTTCATCACGAAAGACGGAAAAATTCATTGGTGCCCGATAAATTCGGGTGTCCAAATGAAATTCACCGATAAATTAAAATTAATATCCTCACGCAAAATATTTATTTCACGAATTATTACTCAAATATTGCTTTCTGCATAAACAATTAAAACTGAATTATATTAACAGAAACCACGCACGCGCGTGTGGGCCACCTCACCGGTAATGAATCCGACGATGGTTGGGCAACAGAAATCAGGCAGCATGACGAAGATAAGGCAATATTAGAAGAATTACAGAAGCATAAAAGAGCAATAACCGAGACTAAGACACGCAACACAATAATATATACACACTATATATATATATACATGCACGCGCCCAAATCACAACAGTCACCGAAAGAGGAGCACAGGAAAATTGATGGGGGCGGGGGAAAGAACTGAGAACCACAGGAGAAGAGAGAAGCAGCCAGTGAGAGAGGAAAGAAAAGGAAGAGTGAAAAATCGAATTGAAAGATTAGAGAGATGATAGAGATAATCAGAGAAAATGGTTTTGTGAAGTAAAAAGAGGAGAAACAAATAAATCCTGGACACGTATTCTGGAAATAACAGGGAGCTGCCACGCGTCTTTATTCTGCCCGAAAGCCTAATTTTTATCGCGTTCTGGAATTTAACGAATAATCGCACATCGAAAAATAATCCGAAAATTACCAAACAAATTTTTAAAATATTGTAGATATCCCGAATTTTATAAAAACATAAATTTCGTAATTTTAAAATAATTTCTGAAATGTAATTTATATCCGCTTTTATCAATTAAATGAATCAACGCGGGGTGAAATTAATCCCAAAAATCCCCAAAATAATTTTAAAATGCTCGTAATATTCCCAACTTGAATAAATATGAGTTTCATAATTTTTAAATAATTCTGGAATTAAATATAGATTTTACAATTTAATGAAATCAAAAAATCATACAAGGCAAAATAATTGATAAAATATTGATTCTAATTTTTATATAATCCCAAAAATAATTATTCTAATTATAAAACCATAAAAACAATTTTAGAAACAATCCAAGTATTTATGAAAATAAATCTGCCCCAATACCACTTTTACAAGTAACAACGAGGCAATTCAACTTAACAAACAATTATACAGATAATCCCTGGACACCAACAATCTCACATAATTAATAACAAGATAATATCCAACTTACAGAAGCCATACACATATTTCATTTACGTAATTATTCAATAATTACACATTTAAATAATACTAAAAATATACGAGTCGTTACAGATGTAGTCGTCTTCGGTATCGTGTGATAGATGCTTGAGCATTGGTTGGCTCAAGTATCAGTTTGAGACACCATTGAGGTATTATGTATTGATGTATTATTGATAATTGTTTTGATTAATAATACAAGTTGGGACGTGGGTTTTCCATGTCAAATATATTGTTGTGTGTTTGTGTGCATACTCTGTATTGGTAGAATTGAATCTCGAATGTGTGTGTGTGTTTCCTCCTAAAGAGTGATTAAAATATGACTTTTTCTAACTCCTTAATCAAAAACTAACTCCCAAACTTGGTTTAACACTAAGGTATCATTTGGGCTCACCTATGGCTTCCTATGAAGTTGACACAATTCTGTAGATTGTGACTTTGCAAACTGCCTTATTTTACCCAACTTAAAATCCCTTAATCTTACTCTAAGGTTGGTTCTAACGGATTAATAAGCTTCCCTAGATTCCATTACATTTTTACCTATCAAGGCCCGATGTTACTTACCCAAAACCAATCCTAAATTTGACCCTAAACATACTAACTCCAAAACTGTCTCTGTTTTGGTTTACTCTCAGTTTTACACCAATGCACCGATCTAAACCAATACATTTCCTTAACTTAAGGATACTTAACTCAAGCCTATAATACACATCAACATTCTGGAGCTTGGGCCTCCTAGGGCCTCACAAATGCTCACTCAAAACACTCCCAATCTTTTGACCAAAACTTTAACTCAACACTCAAGCTAAACTACCCTTCCTGCCTTACTCCCATTCGGCCCTAAACACTTCACCACAAGGATCAACAAAACTAAATCACACTCTCTCTTATTCAACCTACCATCTACTGAAGAGATCATTCCATACTCTAAAAATAATAATAACCAATGATATATAAATACAACTATGCATGCATGACAATTAACTTCATTTCCGAACTTAACATGCATATATTCAAATTTTTAACTCAAACTAAGTCATGATACCCACGAATTATGATCCCTTAAAAACTTATCATACTTTAATATAGAAAGGCAAGTAATTACCTGGTGTATTCAAAGAAATATCAAGACTAAAACCTCACAACTTTGAACATATAGCCCTAAAATCATTTAAACTTTATAGTACTCTACTAATACCTTTAGATCACAACCTAAAACTTACATGCAAGCAATTATATCATTATATTTCAAGAAAAAAGTGGCATGCATGAGTTTATACTAACATGAAAGACTTGAAAACATGGGGATCATTGACATGCATGAACTTAAATCAAGGTATAAGCTTGGAAACATGGTATTTACACTAAATGCAAGGAAAATAACTTAATTTAGCTCCTTTCGGCTCCTTTTTAAGCCATTACCGAATGGCGAGGAGGGGAATGGTGGGAGTATAAAACTTCACACACTATTACCTTCTCCAAAAATAATGTATCTCATGGTTTGGACCTTAAGTTCATAAGAACCAAAGTCTTCCACTTGAGTTGTTAAATAACCTAGTCATGCAACACTTAATCACTTAAATTCTTGCACAAAATATATAAATATAACTTGAACAAAGGTAGGAGGTTTAGATTACACTAAGATATTGAAGAATTGAATGAAATTTGAGTGTGTGTGTGTGTGTGTTTGTTTGTTTTGGTTCGGCCGTGAGAGAGGAAGAAAGGAGAGAAGGGAGAGGAAGAAGTAGCTTGGTTGAGTGGTTAATCTCTAAAAAATCATTCACTTGATGTGGTTTTGTATTTTTATGTGCTACTTGGATAATGGAGTGGGTAAGTACTAAACTAACCTTCTCCCAAAACAACCAAGTTTTTGAATGCAAGGCTATTCTAGTAAATTGGGTAATAGAAGAAAGTTAGTGGGGTTGGAAATGACTTTGGTACCCCTCTCTCATTTTGGATGTTCAAATGCATGCAAGGGCAAATGAGTAAACAACAAATCTTTATTCACAATTCTAAATATCATTTAAAATAATGACTTTTATAAATAAAAATAAAATTCCATAAATTAAAAGAATTATACTATAAAAAAGCTTGGAATTTTAGAAATTTTACAAGATCACTTTTATAATTTTAGAGAAAATATATTTTTGAAAAGTAGATTTCATCAACTTATAAAATATTCAAAATCACACACAAAATTCCAGATAAAACACTTTGCTCATCGTTTTATAATAATCTACTATATTTGGTCGCATAAACATTTAATTGACACGCATTCATGCAAGCTTACAATAATTACACATAAATATCCCAATATGACTCAATTAAAAGTACTTAAATACCGGTTGTAACACAAATTTCTAAAGTTTAATGCATAGAATCTTTTTATGAAGAAGCCTGGAAAAAGAGCAAGGAAAAACTAGATCCTAGTTTGGTAGAAGGATTTTCAACGGATGTGGATTCAACGGATAATGAAGATTATCCGGCAAAAGATAAAAGGAATTATCCACATCCGTCGAATAAAAGAAAGCCATTAGCAAAGCTAAGCTATCTAAACTCAATGAGAAATATGGATCAGTTTCCAAGAACTTTGTTATAGGAGAATCAAGTCAAGTCAAGGAGAACAAAAGAGTTAATGTGGGGCATCTATCAATAAAGCAACTGAATGACAGATTGGAGAAAATTGAGGTCATGGAAGAGTCCAAAAGGAAAAATAACAGGAATGGGAAAGTAGGAATTCAAACATAACAACTACACACCTGATAAATATGCATCTACAAACATTTATGTTAAGTGTGGTAGTGTTAATCATTTATTTGTTAATTGCAAATCTGCTATGCCTGCACCGATGTCTACACCTCCCTCATTTCCCAACATGCCCATAATGCCTATGAATATTATGCCTGCACAAAATTTGAATGCACCATTTTCTAATATGCCATTTTCAAAAAATTCTTACTATTTCGCATTCAGTATGCCTCAAATGCCATTTATCATGCCATACTGGAATAACATGTTTGCACATAATATGTTATTTCATGTTAACCAACCTGTGCCTGATAATTCTATAATTACGAATGGTTTTCAAAGACCTACTCTAATGACTAAGGTTGAATCTCAATCACCTAAGTCAAATGAGGACAAGCCTAAGAAACCTAAAAGAAGGCTAACAAGGCGAGACCCGAGGAAACTTGGGTACCAAAATCAACTTGATTTGATTTTGATATTTGCAGGGAAATAGAAAAAATCTTTTGTATTTGGATAGTGGTTGCTCAAGGAACATGACTGGAGATTCTACCCTACTCACTAAGTTCAAGGAGAGAGCTGGCCCAACCATTACTTTTGGAGATGACAGCAAATGATATATCGTGGGATAAGGTTTGATTTCTAAAGACAATGTCATCATTGAAGAAGTTGCTCTAGTGGATGGACTCAAACACAATCCTTTGAGTGTCAGCCAACTATGTGATAAGGGAAACTCAATAACATTCAATTCAGAAGCTTGTGTTGTTACAAACAAAAAGAACAACAAAGTGGTTCTCACTGGAGTGAGAAAAGGAAATGTGTATCTAGCTGACTTCAACTCATCAAGTACAAATTCTATTACTTTTCTTTTCATCAAAGCAAGTCAAGATGAAAGTTGGATGTGGCACAAGAAATTTTCCCATCTGAACTTCAAGATTATGAATGAAATAGTCAGGAATGATCTTGTAAGAGGCATTACTTAACAGTATTAGCACTAGGATTGAACTTAATGGTCTTTATTTAAACCTAGTTCAGTTTGACCTCGCTATCAGTTTTTATTGGTTCTGTTATCTTAGTTTCTTTTCCACTTTTCTTATCAGAATTAGATCTAGCTGGATATCCTAATCCTAATCCCCAACAACCATTCTCTAAAATTTCCTGAGTTGACTTTCCTGAGTTAGTCCAAAGTTTAATGACCTCTCTTTCTTTGGCTAGCTCCTTTTGCTAGATAAGCATGTTTTTCTAACAATTTTTCCTTAACATAAACATCATTATATCTTTCTTTTTGAATTTCTAGAATGGAAAGCAACTCAATTTCTAGGTAATCATTCCTTTTCTTTAACACAATATTTTCACTCTTGATTTTATTATATGCCTAAAACTAACATGCAGAGACTTAAGAAATAAACTTAATTCATAGATATCATCAGTATCAAAAGCAAGAGTAGTCTGAGGTACCTTTAATTCAACATTGTTATCCTCAGCATCAGCTTTTGCCATGAGAGCATAATTGACTCCATCATCTGAATCAGATGAATCATCCTAGTTTCTCTTCCTTGAGATCAGGGCTTGTTTCTTCTCAGCTCTGGATTTTCTGCAGTCAGCTGCAAAGTGTCCAATTCCATCACAGTTATAACATCTCTCTTTTGAATTGTCAAGTTTCCAGATCTTGATTCCTTTCCATCAGTATTTCTTCTGTTGTTCCTCTTATCAGAGTTTGAGGAACTGGAACTTTTTCTGGAAAATCTTCTCCCTTTCCTGAAGTTCCCGTAGACCATCTTCTTGAAGCTATTAACCAGTACGATAGCCATTTGATCTATATCTTCATTGTTTTTATGATCACTGTAAGTATCTGATTCAGTATCAGTATTAGAATCATCATCAGAATTTGATGATTCAGTATCTGACTTTGCAATCATGGCTTTCGCTTTGGAGTAGCTTTTTCTCCTTTGGCTTCTCTTCAACCTTGAGTGCAACTGGTCTAGCTTTTGATCCTTTCCTCCTGCTTCTGTAATAACCCCAAAATTTTGGACTTTTTGTAACCCTTAGGAATAGTGATTTTACTGATTATGCTGAATAAGAAAACTTTTCATGCCACACTTTGTAGGGGTTCTTTTATTGATATTCTGAGATCTTATTAGTACTCTATATGGTATATAAGTGTATGTAAAGATCGTCAGAATCCAAATTCGAACACTTTGATTTTTCCCGAAACCCACCAGATACAGAAAGAATTAAGTATAAGGTAACATGATTAAAAGGATTTTAATTCAAGGATTATAAGAGAGAATCATAAATGGAATATAAAATATTGAGAAAGGTTTAAGGGAACCTAAGTAATGAGATCCCGGGTATGATCCCTCAAACGATAAACGAGAATGAAAGTTAAGCGAACCATATAACAGATCAACGATCATTAGCCAAGTAATTAGGAGTTAATCAAAGAGGTTAGTGGATGATGATGTCATCACACCAACAAGAAGAAGACAAGTGTGGGAAGATGACATAAGTGGATGACATAAGCATGACAAAATGGGAAGGATTTGTTGGTTGATTATAAGCCACACAATTTTTACCATGGTAACAATTTAATTAATAACAAAAGGAAGCAACCAAGCTAAAAACAATTCTTAACACAAAAACACAAGTTGAATTTTTATTTTCCAAACAAGAAGCTCTCGGCTTCTTCTCTTTTCCAAGAAGAAAAAAAATCCAAATTCAAGTTCCAAGCTTTGATAAATTGTGAGGTAATTATCCAAGGTTCCTTAAGCATAGATATAGCTATCCTACGAATCTAAGCTTCCAGTTCCTTCACAATCTCTTCCAATAATTCGTGGAAGAAGAGGGTGAATAGTGTTTTCAAGATCTTAAAAATTTTGATCTTGTGTTTTTGTTTAGATATAGCTTTGGTAAGGATTTTCAAGGGTGATTCCAAGCTCCTTAGTTACTTTTACTCACCAAGGAAGGTATAATCTCATACCCTAGCCCTACTTTTGTATATTTAGAGTTTTCATGATTGATATGGTTCAAGAGAAGCATGATTCTTGTATACTTAGAGTGTGGTTGGATTTGTAATAAGTTTGAAGTTGTAAATCTTGATTATTGGTTAATGAACTTAAGTATAGCTTTTAGTTCATGATTGAGAGTAGTATAAATTGGAAATCTTGAGATGTTGGGGCTGTTGTAGTAAATTATGGATGTAGTTTGGTTGTAGTAATGATTGTGGGTTGATTGTGGATTGATTTGGAGTGGTATAAATTTGGTAATCGCGTAAACATAGCCGTCATAATGCCCGATTTACCTTAGCCTGCTTTGGTTCTTAACATGAGGACCCGTGAACTCACTGTTAGGTTTTTACCATTGCCATGATTAGATAGTTCATGTTACGAGCTTCGTTTTGATATGTGGTTCGCTTGAATCCGATGTGCGGTTTAGGAGAAACGACCGTTTTAAGTAACAGTGTTTCGCGAACGAACCATTACCCCTCGCCTTACTTTGAAACCTTGGTTAAGGCCCTTAAATGACTAATTGGAGTTTGAAACAATTGTGTAAAGTGGATTAGTCAGTTGGTAGGGTACTCGCGAAAGAATCACCTTAAAATTCTTAATGGTTAAATTATTAAAAATGGTGGAGCCGAGGGTACTCGAACGACTTATGTGATTCGTTAAGCGTAAGAAGTGACCATAAGCGAACGTTAGGGTTCAATTGGTTAAAGTCTAGTTTCTTAAGCGACCGGGGTTTAATTCCGACTTATGTTGTTGTTTATAGGTTATCGGACCCACTCTAAGCTTAAGTCTATCCAGGAACACTAAGGCAAGTTTTCTACCCGTTATACTGTTGTTGTGATGTATATATGTATATGCATTATCTTGTGATAGATGCATGATGGTTATTAGCAAATCTTGCGATATATTGGAGCATGCTGATATGGTTTATATGCATGTCTGTTTCGTAATCTTGATATCTAATTGTTGATTCAATTGCTTATAAACTGCATAATACCTATGCTAGAGATAAGCAGTAGTTGCGTATACCCTTAGTATAGGCGACCCAGAGGTGAACATTTTCTAAACCGGGAGTCGATGTTTCCGAGTATATTGTATATATATTTATATATAGATATAGTTTTCAAAACTATTAATCGAATAAGGTTTATTTGATAACTTTATTTTATTTAATGAATATTATTTTGAATATACATTCGAGGACTTATGACTCCGCTTATTTTATTTAATGAATATTATTCTAAATATTCATTCGAGGGCTTATGACTCCGCTCCTTTTATTAAATAATATTCTTTATTTTATTAAAGAATAATGTCTCGATAATCAAACTTATTTTCGATTATTCAAATAAAGATCGTACTTTCGTATAAGTATATCTTTAGTTATTTATTATTCATTTCAAATATGAGTTTTAAAGCTTCTACTTCAAATTATTTTTATAAAGATTATCCTTATGGGAATATTATTTAAATAATAATATTCGGATATTTTCTAATATATCGAGACTGATTTATTTCATTAAATCAACATTACTCCAAACATTCTTAAAAATATTTTCGAGTCTTCAAAATGATTTTTAAAAGTTAGAGCGGATGCCAAAACTCATTTTTATATTTAAGATCTTCCTTTCAAAGGGGATTTAAATACTCGCTCAAAACCTGAGGGATCCGGCTCTGTGGTGTATTTTATATTCGCAACGAGGTTGCTGTTTTGAGAAAATATTTTGATTAATTGCCCAACGTTCGGGAAGTAAGTCCAATTTATTTGAGTCGGCATAAGCAACATGGGCTCAGTGGGCGTCCATGAAAGTGTAAGTGGCTCAGTAGGAGTCCATCAATGCGTAAGTGGCTGAGTGGCAGTTCAGCATAGGTCCTAATGCGGCCAGGATGATTACCAGTGGGGAATTCATCCATCTACTAGTAGAAAAGGTTACTTATTGGTATCTTTGCCTGATCTGCAAGATATCAGGTTTATGCCAAGGTTTTCTCCTTTCCAAATTCATTGGATATTACAACTCTGTTTATAATTTTCATAACAGAGATTTTCAAGGAGTGTATGAAATGTATATATATATATATAGGTGTGTATATATATATATCGGGACTTAATGAAGTATCTCGTAACTTCATTATTTATAATGATATTTCAAGGATTGAATCTATTCAAATCTTATCTTGTAGTCTCATCTATGTGATGAACTTTTGAAACAGATTATACCTTGAACGGTGGTAGTTCAAGTAGTATTCGGAAAATATATAAGTATATTGGAGTATCTCGTAACTTCACCTTTTCAACTTATATCTGGTTAATGATTATCTTATGCATGACAAAGATTTTCAGAAAAAATGTTGAGACAAGGTTAGATATATGAGATCACCTTCCAACGATATTTTTTTTATATACAGTTATAAACTGGAACTCTGTGTATATTATACATGGCAGAGGATTTCAAGATTTTGAAAAGTATATATACATATATACTAAATATTTTGCGACTTGGTCGCATTAAGAGATCAAACTTGGTTCATTTCTTTTTGAACAAGACTTTCATGAGTGCTATGAGAATGCTCATATATTGTAAATTATTATACATATTATTTTGGTGGGCTTATTGCTCACCCTTGCTTTCTTCTTTCATCACACAACAACAGATAGACAAGATGAACAGGATCAAGCTCCCAATTCGTGAGCGGTTAGGAAACGTTCCGCAGCTTCCTGTAGGCGTTGATGCCGTTATAGCTGAGGTAGGAACTACCAATAGGCTAGGCTTTCAACTTTTGATGTGCCAGACTTATGTACATTTATGAATTGTAATAATGGCAAGGAATATGTAAATTTATTCAGAAACCCTTTTGAGGTGTAATGGCTTATAATTATGGAATAAAATAACTTGTGTTATTTTTGGATATTCATCTCTAAGACTATAACTTGTGGTGTGTGTGTATATTGTGGGGTCACAGTACGCAGTAGTTGGTTGATTATTAAGATTAAGTATTATTAAGGGAAATGGAACTCGTGACAACCCGGATCCCCGACCCCGGATTTGGGGGTGTTACAGCTTCTTTGCTCCATCTCTAGTTAATGAGGTGTGTTGTCAAGTTGATAGTTGTCCCTTATTGAGATGATTTTAAAGTCCCACTTTTCAGGGAGAGCAAGTAAGAACTTCAGGTTTGAGTCCTCCAAATCATATTCTTTATTGACAAGGGATAAGTCATTCGGTAACTTCTGAAATCTGTCATAGATCTCAGTTAAGGACTCATTGTCCCTTGAGTCAAAGTGCTCATATTCTTGAGTAAGTACTGTCCTCCTGTTCTTCTGGATAGTAGTTGTGCCATGACACTTTACTTCTAAAGCATCTCATATCTCTTTTGATATCTTACATCCAATGATTATATTGGACATAACAAAATCAAGACTGATGTGCAGGATGTGTCTGACCTTACCATCATAGATCCTGTTCAGATATTCAGGATCTGCTGCTTCCAAGCACATGGCCATCCTGACTTTCCAGATTGGATATTCATGTATCTTCAGGATAGGCACCTTGATTGATTCATACCTACTCATGTTGCTGCTTATTTGTGATTTGGCTGGGGGTGGTGGCTTCGAATTCGAATTCTGTGTTTCTTCTTCTTTGTCTGACATGGTTGATTAATTTTTAGATCTTAAACTGTTTGTACATTAAAGCAAGCTCTGATACCAATTGTTAGGCCCTTACTCAACTGTAGAGGGGGGGGGGTGAATATAGTCAATACAATCAATTCGACAAAGCTTCAACAAAATCAACAGTTTTTGTATTAACTAATAAAAACTTATTATAAATGTACTCTCTCGAAAGGATGAACAAATATCCTTGAGAGATGCTAGGTTATACGAAAGATATAATAATGTCGCAATGCTTATAGCATGAACCTAATATGTGTTTTATATAGAGCACATCTACATAATGTATATGGAATCATATTCTATCAATAAGAAGGAAACCTATACAATTGCTTCTGACATAAAGTCCTTCACTGCCTTGAGTTCCTGTTTCCTTTTCCTTCTCGAAGATCAACTGATGAGACAAATACTAATTTAATCATTCGTTGACATCATCATCCATCGATATCCTTATCCGTCGATTATCAACATCCATCGATGTCCTTATCCATCGATATCAACATCCGTTGATGTAAGTTCTGAAATGAACTTCTGATAGTTTCTGTTTGATATCATCAATTGCTCCTAACAAATACAAATTCCATCATCCGTCAAAAGGAAAAATTCAACATCCGTTGAGCCATAAATCGAAGTTAAAAGTCATTTTATATCTCACATAGAAACAACCCTAACTTCACACCAAAGATCCATGAACTCGTGAAGAGTTTCTTCTAATCAAAACTCATTCAATCATCAAGACAACAATGAGGCCTCTTCCTCTAGAGCTAATCTACCACAACAAAGAAAATGGACTAAAGATCACCCATTTGATCTAATTATTGGTGATGCATCCTCAAGAGTGTAAACAAGGAAAGTAACTCAAGAAGAATGTCTATACAATAGCTTTCTGTCTCAGGAAGAGCCTAAAAAGGTAGAAGAAGCTTTGCTAGATCCTGATTGGGTTTTATCTATGCAGGATGAGCTAAACCAGTTTGAGAGGAATAAAGTATGGAAGCTAGTACCCAAACCTAAAGGCAAAAATCTTATTGACACCAAATGGGTATTAAGAAACAGGATGGATGAAAATGGCATAGTAGTCAGGAACAAAGCTAGATTGGTTGCTAAGGGCTATTTTTAACAAGAATGAATAGACTTTGATGAGACCTTTTCTCCTGTTTCAAAACTTGAAGCCATCAGAATCTTTCTAGCCTATGCAGCCCATGCCAATTTCAAATTCTATCAAATGGATGTTAAGAGTGAATTTATGAATGGAGATTTGGAGGAGGAGGTCTATGTCAGTCAGCCTCCTGGTTTTGAAGACCCCAACTTTCCATATTATGTCTACTATCTTTTGAAAGCTTTTAATGGATTGAAGCAAGCACCTAGAGCCTGGTATAACACTTTGTTAAAGTTCCTTTTAGAAAATCATTTAACAAGAGTTACTGTTGATAAAACTCTTTTCTTTAGAAATGTTAATGGCTCTAGTATACTTGTTCAGATTTATTTAGATGGTATTATATTGGCTCTACAGATGAGAAACTTTACAAAAATTTTGCCAAATTGATGCAAAGTAAGTATGAAATGAGCATGATGGGAGAATTAACTTACTTTCCTGGTCTACAAGTTAAGCAAGTTGGTGATGGAATATTCATTAGTCAAACCAAATATATTTATGATCTTTTAAAGAAGTTTGACTTAATGGACTGCACATCTGTAAAAGCTCCCATGACCACTACTACTAAACTTGAATTGAACACAACTGAAAAGTCTATGGACATTTCAAACTATAGAGGCATGATTGTCTCACTTTTATATTTAATAGCCAGTAGGCCAAATATAATGTTTGCCACCTGTCTCTATGCTAGATTTCAAGCTGATCCTAGAGAATCTTATTTAGTAGTTGGTAAGAGAATTTTCAGATATCTCGAAGGAACACCAAAACTTGGCATTTGGTATCTAGAGATTCTGGTTTTGATCTAATTGGTTATTCAGATGCAGATTAAAGAATTGATAGAAAAAGTACAACATGAACTTGTCAATTTCTAGGAATCGAGCTAGTGTCATGGTTTAGTAAGAAATAAAATTCAGTTTCTGCTTCTACAGTTGCGGCTGAATACATTTCTGCTGGTAGTTGTTGTCCACATATTCTACGGATGAAAAGTCAATTATTAGATTATGGTCTACATGTGGACAAGATTCCAGTTTCCCGTGACAACCAAAGTGTCATTGTCATTACTGAAAATCCTGTGCAATATTCAATGACAAAGCATATTGACATCAAATAACACTTCATTCAAGAACATGTCATGAATGGTATTGTGGAACTTCATTTTGTTCCAAGTAAGAAGCAACTTGGAGACATCTTCACTAAGCCACTTGATGAGTCAGCTTTCACTAGGTTGGTAAGTGAGTTAGGTATGCTTAATTATTCCTAAATTGTTTCGATGTCTTAGCAATTTGTAATGCAGCCAGAAACAATTTGATTTTTTCTTAAAAAGGTGAAATTTTGGCTAAGTCAAAATTTACATATCGACGGATGTTCATTATCTGTTGAAAGTGAATATCTGTTGAATTTCATTATCTGTTAAAAATCAAATATTTTTCTGGGTACTTTATATCTAGACGAATATTTGTCTAATCTATATATGTTTAATTGCTTTAATCATAGCCGTTATTTCTATGTCTTATCCGTCGAATTTACTTACAGTATGTAAGTATATGTCGATGGATAGTCTATAGAATTCTTATAGTATATTTCATTTTTAAACAACTATTTTGGGGAATTTTGATTGGGTACTAATTGTAATTTTTAATTTTTACTTGTTTATTTATGAGAAAGTATAAAACCCCCCTTCATTTTTCATTTTACTTTTATCTTTCTTAAAGCAATTTTACTCTCTTCATCTCCAAGGCAAAACCCTTTTATCTATAATTGCTATCAATCACAACAATGGCACGCCAAAATTATGTCCTAATCTGGATTTGTTTATAAAAAGAACAACTTCGTAGCACTGGTAAACAAAGATATTGCTGCTTCTAAGGACTATCTCAAGATGATGGACTTCATTCGAAGTTGTAAACTAAGTTATGCAATTCTTGAATCTCCAGTTATCTACTGTGAAGTTGTGGAGGAGATTTGGACTACTGCAGTGTACAACTCTAAAGATAATACCATTCCATTCTCTCTGAAAGGTAATGACTATTGCATTAATTGTGATGAAATTCAAGGATGCTTTCACTTACCTGAAAACAACACACTTGTTCCATACACAGATACATATGTGAGAACCATGCTTGTGTCTATGGGTTATTCTCTCAATCTTTCCAAATTAGGCGAGATTAGGAGAATGGACCTTAGAAAAATGTGGAGCTTTCTCTGTGGCTCTTTTATAAAAGCATTTTCAAGAAAGATTAGCAGTTTTGATGCCATTACATACTCTATGGTTAATATGCTTTATATGCTTTTAAGAGACAAGTACTTCAATTTCAGTAATTCTGTCATGTTTGAGCTAGTGTATAAGTTAGGAGACATTAAAAAGAGGTTAAGGAACATATACTAAGCTTGGTTTATTATGATGCTAGCAAATCATGTGTTTAAAGACCTCTTCATTGAGAACCCAACAAATAAGCTTGATTGTTGGGTCCAAGAAAAGAGGGTACTTGTTGATCTTAACATGAAGAATCTCTATAGTGAAGTGCCTCTCAACTATTTGCCAATCATGGAGGCACCTTAGGTAAGTGAGGTAACTGTTTCTGTCTCTACTCTTTCCCAACCTCAAGTTTCTTTGCAAACTATTGTGGCTATAACATCTGTGACAGTGACCAAATAGATGTCTACCCAAGCCACAAAATCCAATATTTCTAAATCCAAGTCAAATAAACCCCACTCTAGTTCCTCTCAAAAGAAACTAGTTTTAAAAACTACCAAAACACAAAAGGGGAGTGTGAAGGGTGGTAAGGAAGGTGAGGGACAGGGTGAAAATCAAAGAAACACTAAGAATAAAGAGAGTGAGGTAAGTGTGACCCAAATCAGCCACATTGCAGTCTCCCAACAGACTATAGTGCTTAATAAGGATATAAGCGCATTGCTAGTTACATCCTCCCAAAAGGATGTGACTATTGCAACAAGCTCTCAACCAAGAGCACATGCCAAAAGGGGAAGGGACACACACAGAGTGCCAACTGCAGTAAAAGACTCAGTTATAGCACCATCACAAACTCAGGTTGATGTGGCTCCAATAAATATGGAGTCACAACCTAAATCTCACACAATTGAAACACCTCACACACATAGTTCTCCCACAAACTCACTAGATGTTGATATGATCAACACATCAAATCCTGATTCTCCATCCTTGACACTCATGGAGGAGCCAAAATTTAAAGCAAGCGAGCATCATCTTATTGATGATTTGTTGGCTTACTTGCCATTTCTTTCTGATACTACTGAGAAATTTATGCATAATCTAAAATCAATCACCACAGATTCTACAGTAGTTTCAACTACTAACTCTATCATTTCTACTCTCTTAACGAATATTCCTCATCCGTCGACAAGTGATTGTCTCTCGATGGATAAGCTCCACAGCATTTATCCGTCAACATTCATAACTGTTATTTCGAAGGATATCTCTCATCTGTTGAAAGTCTCTTCACAGCTTGAAATTTCTAAACATGCTACTAGTGTAGATGACTTAGTGGTTGTTCAATTACTTTTAGGATTGAGGGACGGGAGTGACTTGTGTGAGAGGCTGAGTTGCTCTCAGGAAAAAGGAGAGGAAAAGATTGAACAATTGCATGTTATTTCTTCCAGCATGGCAAAAATGAGTGAGAGGAGTTTGACCTTAGATGGTGAAGGTGAGGGTGTGGGGGTGGGAAGCCAAGGGAAGCCCTTGATGCAAGAAAAGAGAGATAATGAGAGAAAATCAGGTACAATAGAATGGGAAGATCCTATTGCTAGTGAGTTAATGAATGTCAATGATGCATAAAAAGAGCAACTATTTCAGCAAGAATATCAAGCTGTTTTAGATTTTGTCTCTTTTGATTCTGAGGCATTTACTCATCCTCCTCTAGTATATCAAATTCTAGTTGAATAGGGTAATGAGGATGCTGAGAAGACATTAAAATTTGTGCACACTACAGCTTCCATGCTAAGGTTAAAAGATGCAATCAATTCACTTCCTACTATAGGTGTTGATGACTTTGACTATCCTTCTGGTGCTTTTAGTGATTCTTTTGGTGATGATTCTCTTGGAGAGGATGCTGAAGAGGTAGGTAGAAACAGAGGGGGAGAAACTGAAACTCCGACTTGGATATTTTCAAAAGATCCAAGCTTAAATTAAGAGAGTAAGGGGGAGAAGGATGCCATTGTCCAAGTTAGTAAGGGGGAGAATGATGTGCATGTTCAAGTCAGTAAGGTAATTGTTCCAGCCATTACCTTCTCAAAGACACCAGTGTTAAATAGTATCGATCTAATTAACATAACAGCAGCTGAACTCAGGATGAAAGAACAAATATAAAAAATTGATGAGAAAATTGAAAAGAAATTTGGTCCAATTGCAAATCAAGAAAAATTTGTGAAGCACTTCACTCAATTAAGATAAATTTCAATAAGTGAAATGAGGTTGGGAAATATGGAAAGGGGTCAAACCTCATCTAGAAGACATCAAAAGGCCATTGTGATAGTGAAGCCCAAGAATCACTCATTAAAACATTCAAGTAAGAACCCATTGCACCAAGTCTATGCAACTCCTCAACCTGATAAAAAGAAGCTGCTTGGTCACTCCATTACAAATCACAAAGCCCCGAGAGACTCAGTCTTGAAGAAAAGAATAGCAAAGATCTACAGACTTCGAAAATTAATTTGTGTTATGGATGGACATCCTCAATTTGCAGAAGCCAAGAGAGAAGAGAAATTAAGGCTCAAGTCTCAGAAAAGGCAGGTTGCCTTAGAAGCAAAGAAATAGGATGAGAAGCCTACCACCAAGTCCAAAAGTGAGAAGCCTGCTATCTTAACTGAAACCGAGAAGCTGGAGGAACCAAAGCAGAAATCAGGAAAGGGGTATAGGAAGGAAAGAGCCAAAAGGAAGCTGGTATTTGAAGAAGAAGAGGAAAAACAAAAGCCAATTCAGTCTACTACAACAAGTCAACCAATTATGCCCATAATGGAGCAAGTTGAAACTAAGGTCCATCCTGGTGTGAATTTTCATGATGAGCGCATCATTCCAAAGGATGAACCAATAGACTGGGAAAGCCTACCTATTCGAGAGCTGAATATTCCAATACAAACCACTTCTAAAAGAAGAAAGAACATACTAAGGAAGCCAGTCAAGTCTATCCCATTAAAATCCAAAACCCTATCTAAACCCAAGCCAACAGTTAACAAAGAAGATCAACTCTTTATTTGTGACATAAAGGAGTTTTCAGACATTAATCTTTACTTGGATGAGCTGGATAAAATGAGAGCAATTGATGCCCACAATAGGAGCCCAGAAATACTAGCGTTCAGATATAAGGGTGGAAAGGAATTAACTTAGCCTCTTCATAGGATTCTCAATGACGGCTACGCTATCTCAGTGAAAGTATTCTCTGCAATCAAGAAAAATTTTGGATTCACCATGGTGTCCAAAGATACTCAACAAAATTGAGCAAATAAGACAATGTTGGAGAGACCCAAGTGCACTACCAAGAATCTTAAGTATTCCTTATACTTGAAGTAGAGTGCACTTGAGGCCATATTGGTTGATGGAGTTTAATAATGAAAAGAATACTAGAAAAATTTTCATATTAGAAGACCAGTTAAAGATATCAAATAATGAAACTCTCAAGGAAATGCAGGAGATAGTGGATCCATCTAATGAAGATGAATCTGAGTTCTACAGACAACTTCAACACCAAATAGAAGAGAATAATGAAAAGATGGGAAAGAAGACTAGACACTCAAGGAGAAAAGATTTAATTTGCTCAGACTAGAGGAGCACCTTGAACAAAGCTTGTATGACTTTTGAACTTTCTTCTATCAACTTTTAATAAAATTTGCAGCACTTATTATTTTATCTGCTTTTGAATGATTCTTTTGTATAAGGTGTTTTGTTATCATCAAGTCCTCCTAAATTTATGCCTACAATTCTAGTTGACAAAAATTGGGGGAGATTGTTAGGAATATGTTCTAGGCTTGATGATATTTTACTAAAACACCTTAGTAGATTTAATTAAATGTAATTGTAGCTTTCAACGAATAATCTTACTCTGTCATCAGTTGAAAGAGTAGTATATGTTTAAATAAATTTTTGTAGCACATTCCTGTATACTGTAATGCCTTAGAGAATTAGAAGTTGTAGAATATTCAAAGTCATGTTGGCTACTAGAATGATATGCAAAATAGGTTGGCTAATTATAAATATTAGATGCCTTGTAATTTTACATAAATGAAATTGAGTCAACTGCCATGGAAATACTTTTAATGGATGTTTCTATAAGGCTTCGACGGATGACCCAAGTCCCAATATATGGATGATCTAAAAGAGTCTCGATGAATAATCAACGGAGTCTCGACATATAACTAATTCAAATAGGAGTTGATAGTGACTTGACAGTCACATGGGTTGATTGTATGCAAAAGGAATATGGCAGCCTGTAATCAGGATTATGAAGATCAAGAAGCATTTCCATTTCCATGCAAAATAGGGATATTCAAAGATGACATATCTATCTGGATTGCATTGGACAGAGAAATGAAGAAACTTGTAATTAGACCTGGATAACAGACTTATGTTTTGTCTTACTACAAATGGAACTTGGTGATATATAAACCAAGCGTACCAAAGAGTTAATTATCAATTGACACAGTAAAAAACAAGCAAGAACGAGAGAGCATTTGTTAGCTGTATCTTTTAGAACTCTCAAGTTTAAGTTTGTAAACATTCCTATAAGCAGCTGTGTGCTTTTGCATCACAGAGATGTTCTACATTTATATATATATATCTCTGGTGGAAAAAACAATCCACAAGAAATTTTAAACATCCTTCTTTATTTACTTTGTGTTTGAATACTTGAATATTTCTTATCCGCAATTAGCTTATTCAAACATTGTTATATTTATAATTGTAAGAAGTTTTTAAAATCGAAAAGAAACCAGAATTTCATTCAACTGAAAGGAATATGTCCTAAGCCCAATCATGTATTAGGATTTAGGAATAACTTCCTGTATAATCTGTTTTGATTTCATTGATATTAATAAAAGACTTGTTTTGTTTTTATTACGGGCTCTATCTATTTAAGTGTTTAAATAAGATATACCATAGTTTAGAGTAAAGCTTTTTATGGATTATGATGAGATCATAATAGTGAGACCTAAAAGATGATAACTCTAAACTTAAATAGTTCCTGGTCGTAGGATTACTAACTGGTAATTAATAATCCGCAAAGATCGGTACATACTATGCTTGCTTTATTATGAAGGATGTCTGTTCTCATAGACATTTGTGTGGTGACACTATAGCTAGTATGTAGGTGCTTATTATAGAATAAGTTCACTGAACATGACTCGCACAGCTGAACAACTGATGGAGTTCACTCACGTGTCAGCAGTTGTTCACATAGTGATAGTTGTACAAGTATCCTTAGACTTGAGGTCATCATAGTCATCTTGTGTACACTGAATTATGCTTTGGTTTAGTTCTTAGTCTCCAGGGACAATTATTAGGGCTCTACTGGGTATAGGAATTTGTACACGAAGATAGTGTATGATCAATATAGGATCTACCCCATCCAGTGAAGGAAGCGAATGTTCAAGGCTGATCCACTTATGCTAGTTTATTGTACAGTAACTATTCACTGAATAGGTTCTTGGTATTCTAAGCAGTGAATTCATATTATCCGGATAGTCGCGATATGCTGAGAAGTATCCTTCACGATGTAGAATAAATGTGATTAATTAATTAATCATATTTAATAAATTAAAGAATTTATATAAATAATGATAAAATAGTTTTATTATTATTTATTTCTACTACCGGCTTAATATTGAACCTACAGGGTCACACCATAAAAAGAGAATGATTTAGTGGTGGAGGAATTAATTAATAATGGCTGATAATTATTTATTTATGAAATAAATAATTAATTGGCAAATTTAATAATTGATTAAATGAGATTTAATTGATTATAAATTAATTAAGAAAAGTTCTTAATATTATTAATTAAGGATTTAATTTTTGGAAATTAAATCAAGAGAGAGAATTATTTCTAAAGTGTTTAGAAAAAGGATTAATAATTAAAAGGTGTTTTAATTATTAATGAGAATAATAAACGGGATAATAATACTAATATTTATGGGAAAATTTCAGCTGAAAATTTTGCCTATAAATACACTATTATAAACCCTATTTTTATTCTAACCCGAGAACCCCAAAACCCAAAAAGTTTTGAAAACCCAATTCTCTCCACCTCCTTCCTCCTCCTTAACATCATTTTCTTGGTGGATACCGGTGGAGTGCTTCACACTTGAGGAGCAACTGCTAAGGATCTCTAATCGTTGTCTCCGAATTATTTTAAAGGTTAGATTCGATCCCTCAAATTTTTATTCATGATATGTATGCTTTTATTTGGATTTTATATGTGCGAAAGTGTTTTTCCATGCCTCCGCTGCGATTAAAATCCAACACTGGTATCAGAGCTTAGATTGTATGCATATAGATCTGTGGTAAAAATTTCAGAATTTTATGTGCTTGTATGAATTAATTATGATTTTTACAAGTTATATCATGGATTAATTTTGTCTGATGAGAAATCGTCTCTCAGAATAATTTTGAATATTGATCTGGGTTCTATAAGTGTTGTAGATCGTCTGGGTATTTTTTTCATAATTTTATGATGTATAGATTTTTTATTATGATTTTTTGAAGTTGTTTCAATTAAATTTCGTAATTAAATAATCATATATATATATATAAATTGTTAGTATGTATGTATATATCTGTATCATCTATTTTATGCATCTGTGTGTGTTGTGTTGATTGCACGGAAAGAAAAGATGGCAGACAAAGGTACAGGGTTTGTCAGACACGGCAGAAGCAGGCGGCGGCAGTGCTGGCGCATGCAACGCACGCGGGGAAGAGGGTGTCGCGCATTCCGGGAATGCGTTACACCCTGTGGCGCATTCACGGAATGCGTTACACCTTTTAATTGGTTAAAAGGGTTGTAACGCATCACTGGAATGCGTTACAGGGCTTGTAACGCGTTCCTGTAATGCGTTACAGCCCGTCTGTTAATTTTAAATTGATTTTCTGGGAGTTTCGTAACTCCGTTTTGGGCGTGCAATATACCGTTGGATTCGTTTTTCCGAGACGGATCTAATGGAGTGATCAATTTTAGTTTATATAAAAGTTTTGAACTGTTTATATTTCCGGAAGTGTTTTAAAGCTGTTTTTAACTGTTTTAACTGCTTTTAAATGCTTCATGTGATACATAGAGATGTATAATGCTTAGACTAATGTGCTAGATGATATAACATGCCTACCTTGATGTTTATTCATGTTTAGATATGTGATATATGCTTAGTTTATCATGCGATGATAGATTTAGGTGAACTTAAATGAACATAAGGCGTTTGTTAGACAACCTAGTATAGTGAAATTGTTTCATAACCTTAATAATAATATTATGAATACAATCATGAGATTCTTGTGTTTATGAAACACGTAATTGAATATGAATTTTCGATATGAGAGAAAGGATGATTCTGTCAACAACAGATTTCTATCTGTAAGAAAGGGTTATTAAGTGACGCCTCTTGACAATGCTCCACCCGATCTGGGAATCATCTGATTATTGATTATTGATTTGAAATATTTAATTTAAAAGGAAGAATCTCTTTATAAGATGATTATGATTGTAACGTAATATAACCCCTCTAAAATTAAATAATATCAAGTAGTAATTGGCCAATGATACAATGGGCTTGTGTCGGTCATAGCCTTCCAACATGATAGAAAGTAGTTCTTCTTTTTAAATCATTGTCGTTTCGTGCCACAGCCGAGGGCTTTGATTTCGAAATAAGAAATACTTGTGTATTACATAGAGATGTGTACATTGAATAAGAATCTAAGGGTCGTTACGTGCCACAACCGTGGGCCTTTGGGGACTGATTCAATTGTACGGAATGTTAGGTTAGACTTGACTTAGAATATTGAGTTTGTCGTGCCACAGCCGTGACTCAATTATTCAAGAGGCTAAAGTTTGATTAGGGAATAACATTAGATGTAATTGACAAGAGTTGTCTGCCTATTGAATATTACATGGCGTTTCGTGTCACAGCCGGGGTTGTGTAATGGAATGTAGGATCCCTATTCCCACTAGCATTATGAATGCTTAATTTTTCACGTAGGGGGTTGAATAAATTAGATAAACTAGTGGGAGCCACTTATGAATAAAGACCCGATTCATATAGTGTTTTAAAATGAAATCGAATATTTGCTAAGTGTTGTTATGTGTTTATCATTTACATATTTACTTTGTACGTTATGTCTTCTGCACTATCACTCAGGAGCATACTAGATGCTCACAAATTGACTGGTCCTAATTATGCTGACTAGCTTCGATACTTGAGAATTGTTCTCAGGATTGAGAAGCTGGAATACGTGATTGACTCACCTAAGCCTACTGAACCTGCTAGTGATGCATATAATGATGAACATGTTGTGTATCGTAAGTGGATAGATGATGCAAATATTGCACAATGCATCATGCTAGCTTCCATGAACATTGAGCTACAGAAACAACATTAGCATATGGATGCTCACACTATCCTCATGCATCTACAAGAGTTGTATGATGTGGCGGGGAGGACAGCTCAATATGAGATATCGAAGGAGCTGTTCGGTTGTAGGATGTCTGAGGGATCATCTGTGAATGACCATGTACTTAAGATGATCAATTTGATTGAACGTCTTGGACAACTTGGTTTTGCCATGGATGGGGAGCTGAGCCAAGACTTGGTCTTGCAATCGCTTCCGAGTTCATTCTCGCAGTTTGTTGTGAACTTTCACATGAATAAGTTGGATGTCAGCCTGCCTGAACTCCACAACATGTTGAAGACTGCGGAATCGAATTTTCCCCCTAAGAAGAGTTCTGTTCTTCTAATTGGTGAAGGTTCCAATCCTAAGAAAAGGAAGAGGAACTCTTCCAAGAAGAAGAAAGTAGGTGAGAAAACGCCGGTTCCACCAAAAGCTGAAGACACCAAGAGCAAAGTTGTTTGCTTTCACTGTAACAAGGTGGGGCACTGGAAGAGGAACTGCAAGGTTTACCTTGCAGAATTGAAGAAGAAGAAGGGTAGTGAGACTATCGCTTCTGATTCAGGTATGTTCATGATAGAAGTGCATATGTCATTAAATCAAATTTCTACTTGGGTATTAGATACCGTCTGTGGTTCTCAAATCTGCAATTTGTTGCAGGGACTAAGGAGAAGTAGGACTCCTAAGGAAGAGGAGGTGATTCTACTGATGGGAAATGGAGCAAGAGTTGCTGCTGAAGATGTAGAATCATTTCATTTACAAATGCCTACGGGCAAGACTATTGTTTTAAATAATTGTTATTTTGTTCCCTCGATTGTGAGGAATATTATTCCCATGTTAGACTTGGCTGGATTTTCATTTATTATTGAGAATAATGAATGTTCTATTCTTAGAGATAATATTCTTTATGGACGTGGTGCTTTAAATAATGGTCTGAATATATGTGACATAATTTACTTCAGATTGAACAAACTAATAAAAGAAAAGGGATGATGAAAATCTCACTTTATAGTGGCACTGCAGTCTCCATTTAGTAGACATGGAGAGAGGACTGCAAATTTGCTAGGAATGGTACACATAGATGTATGTGGACCAATGTCTACGCAAGCCATGGGTGGATTTTCATACTTCATTACTTTCATAGATGATAGATCTAGATTCGGATATGTGTTTGATGAAACACAAGTCTGACGCCTTTGAAAAGTTCAAAGAATATAAGTATGAAGTGGAGAAACAACCAAACATAGTATTATAACTCTTCGATCAGATCGAGGTGGTGAATACTTTAATGGAGTGTTTCTAGATTATCTCAAAGTAAATGGTATAGTCTCCCAGTGGACTCCTCCAGATTGGTATCTGAAAGGAGAAATCGAACTTTGTTAGACATAGTTCGGTCCATGATGAGCTATGCAAATCTTCCAGTATTCCTATGGGGTTATGTATTGGAAACCTCAGCATATTTACTGAATATGGTGCCTTCCAAAATCTGTTCCTCAAACTTCGTATGAGATATGGAAAGAAAGGAAACCGAGTCTTAAACACGTTAAGATTTGGGGGTGTCCAGCTTATGTCAAGAAAGTTGACCCAGATAAGCTGGAATATCGATCCGTAAAATGTAGTTTTGTGGGATATCCTAAAGAGACTTTAGGGTATTACTTTTACACCGATCATCGGGTGTTTATCTCTAGACATGCTACCTTCTTGGAAAAGGAGTTTATCCTTGAAGGAAACAGTGGGAGCAAAATTGAACTTGATGAAGTTCAAGAAGCACAAACTACTACAGATCGAGTGGAAACACCTGTTCTGACTGAACAACCTTTTGTGGAACAGCCCATTCATATATCAGGGAGAGTGTCTCGCCAACCTGAGAGGTAATATGGCCTTGTCATTGAGAATGACAATGAGTTGTAGATCATTGATGATGACGACCCTGTAACCTATAATGAGGCTATGAGTAGTGTTGACTCAGAGAAATGTCATAGTGCCATAAAATCCGGAATGGAATCTATGTATACGGTATACAAAAGATAGATTATAGCAGATGGCCAGGTGGAGACCTTTAAGGCCAGGCTTTTGGCAAAAGGATTCAAACAAAGGCAACAGATTGACTTTGGTGAAACTTTTTACCTATAGCCCTGTTAAAATCAGTTCGGATTTTGCTTGCGATTACTGCTTACTACGACTATGAGATCTGGCATATAGCCAGATGATTTTCTTTCCAAGGGAAATGAAAGCCTAGTGTGTAAGCTACTGCGAACCATATGTGGTTTAAAGCAAGCTTCTCGAAAGATGGAACATTCGTTTTGATGAGACAATCAAAGAGTTTGATTTTATCAAAAACGTAGATGAACCATGCGTCTACAAAAGGGTTAGTGGGAGCGCGGTAACATTGCTTGTATTGTATTGAATTAGATTTGACACACATAACAACATAGCAGACCCACTCACAAAGCTACTTTATGAAAGTCACTTTGATCGTCATAAAGACAAGATGGGTATTAGATACCAGAGTGATTGGCTTTAGTACAAGTGGGAGATTGAAAGGAATATGTCCTAAGTCCAATCGTATATTAGGATTTAGGAATAACTTCCTGTGTAATCTGTTTTGATTTCATTGATATTAATAAAAGACTTGTCTTGTTTTTATTACGGGCTCTATCTATTTAAGTGTTTAAATAAGATATACCATAGTTTAGAGTAAAGCTTTTTATGGATTATGATGAGATCATAATAGTGAGACCTAAAAGATGATAACTCTAAACTTAAATAGTTCCTGGTCGTAGGATTACTAACTGGTAATTAATAATCCGCAAAGATCGGTACATACTATGCTTGCTTCATTATGAAGGATGTCTGTTCTCATAGACATTTGTGTGGTGACACTATAGCTAGTATGTAGGTGCTTATTATAGAATAAGTTCACTAAACATGACTCGCACAGTTGAACAACTGATGGAGTTCACTCACGTGTCAGCAGTTGTTCACATAGTGATAGTTGTATAAGTATCCTTAGACTTGAGGTCATCATAGTCATCTTGTGTACACTGAACTATGCTTTGGTTTAGTTCTTAGTCTCCAGGGACAATTATTAGGGCTCTACTGGGTATAGGAATTTGTACATGAAGATAGTGTATGATCAATATAGGATCTACCCCTTCCAGTGAAGGAAGCGAATGTTCAAGGCTGATCCACTTATGCTAGTTCAGGAATCTCTGGCCAGAGTGAATGAAATTAGAAAGGAGTTTCTAATTTGCATAGAACTACGCATAGTAAATGGTAAGCAAATGATTGAATTAGATAGGCTTGACACGAGATCCATGCCTTGTATTTAATCGGGACATTGTAGGGTAGAAGTAGTTTATTGTATGGTAACTATTCACTGAATAGGTTCTTGGTATTCTAAGCAGTGAATTCATATTATCCGGATAGTCGCGATATGCTGAGAAGTATCCCTCACGATGTAGAATAAATGTGATTAATTAATTAATCATATTTAATAAATTAGAGAATTTATATAAATAATGATAAAATAGTTTTATTATTATTTATTTCTTCTGCCGGCTTAATATTGAACCTACAGGGTCACACCATAAAACGAGAATGATTTAATGGTGGAGGAATTAATTAATAATGGCTGATAATTATTTATTTATGAAATAAATAATTAATTGGAAAATTTAATAATTGATTAAATGAGATTTAATTGATTATAAATTAATTAAGAAAAGTTCTTAATATTATTAATTAAGGATTTAATTTTTAGAAATTAAATCAAGAGAGAAAATTATTTCTAAAGTGTTTAGAAAAAGGATTAATAATTAAAAGGTGTTTTCATTATTAATGAGAATAATAAATAGGATAATAATAATAATATTTATGGGAAAATTTCAGCTGAAAATTTTGCCTATAAATACACTATTATAAACCCTATTTTTATTCTAACCCGAGAACCCCAAAACCCAAAAAGTTTGGAAAACCCAATTCTCTCCACCTCCTTCCTCCTCCTTAACATCGTTTTCTTGGTGGATACCGGTGGAGTGCTTCACACTTGAGGAGCAACTGCTAAGGATCTCTGATCGTTGTCTCCGAATTATTTTAAAGGTTAGATTCGATCCCTCGAATTTTTATTCATGATCTGTATGCTTTTATTTGGATTTTTTATGTGCGAAAGTGTTTTGCCATGCCTCCGCTGTGATTAAGATCCAACATCAACCCCCTTCTGTAATTCTGTAGTTAGATTATTTAGGAATAAGGCTTATCTTTTGTGCACTCATACTTCAAAGTCTTTATATGTTTACTTTTAGATTTTGATCTGATATCACTTTAAGATTTTGAGTATAACACAAAGGGGGGTGTTAATGTGTTTCTTTGGATTTTTAGCCTTTTAAACAATTTGGTTATTTGGTGAACAAAGCAGTTTCTAACTTACAGAGATATTGTGTTAGCAGAAACAAAATTACAAGCACAATATTTCAAAACTCACTTAATTTGTATTAATTAAGTTTTTCTTGCTTCAAATCATGTGTTCTTAAAAATATAAGAACTCGGCTTCTTCCTTGAGAGAATACAAGAAACTATGAATCTATTTTGTTACTCCTAAACTAAGGACCAGTGCATGCTTTATACACTAGCAGCACTGGTTTACAAAACTTGCACTAAAGTGTACTAAACTCTTTTATAAAGCAACCTTTTTCTATTTCCATTTCTAGCTTAGCAAATCTGTGCAGAATCTTGCAAGTATGTGACCATCCTTTGTCCAGTTAAACTTGGCCCTTGATCTTGTATTCTCTCTATCTACTTTGTAGACTTTTCATTCTAGTTGATAGATCATTTGTTGACTAATAATCTTGAATCTTGAAATATTTGCATATTGTATTTGAGAGGAATATCAATATCTCTAGTTTGTTCTATAGAGAAGTGACATCTCGATAAGTATAATGACTTATTGAGATATCTGAGTTCTCTATAGGTATATTTGACTTGTCGAGGTCTCTTGATATTTGTATTTGAAATGACTTGTCGAGATGTCTGAGATCTCTACATGTATAATTGACTTGTCAAGGTCTCTGAGATCTTTATATACATTTTAACTTGTCGATATCTCTGAGATCTCTAATGAAAACTTGACTTATCGATATCTCCAACTCTTAATATCTTCATTTGACTTGTCAATATCTCTGAGTTCTCTACATGCAAAAATGACTTGTCGATATATCCAATCTTCACATCTTCATTTGACTTGTCGATATCTCTGAGACTTCTCGATAAGTCATTCTAGACTTCTCGAACGACTTCTCGATAAGTCATTCTAGACTTCTCGAACGACTTCTCGATATTGTTTGATCTGTGACTTGTTGATATCTTGACTTAGAACATTTTTTCTAGAACAGTTTTATTTAACTCCAAGCTTCTACACTTTTCTGTGAGGCATGATCATGGCTTGATCTTCTTCTAGAGTTTATTCCTTAGCTTGAATATGTTCACAGAAAAATACTTCGATTCTAATATCCGGGAAATACTGTGTAATTATTTTGTCAATAAATAATTATTATGTGGATTTTTGAAGAATTATTTGATAATTGTTTATATATGATAAAATTGGGGTATTTTAATTTTTTATTGTCCATAATAAAATATAGTCAATTCAGGTAATTTTTAGGTTGTTGATAGGGATAAATAAATCCTGATTACATAATTAAATATTACAGTTTGGGCTGCAAGACCCAATAAGAAGGTGTATAACATTCACATCAAAAAGGTCAACACATTGATCAGGCCTGATGGACCAGATCAGGCCAGAGGGAACAAAGAAGGCCCAAAAACCCTGTATATTAATTAATTTCGTAATTAATTAATATGGGAAAAATCAGCTATTGAGAAGAGTCCCGATAAGGATATAAATCCTTGCAGATTAGCCTCAAGGGGACCTAAAAGGATAAGGAATCAGTTTCCTACTATCTAGGACTCCAAAGTCCATTCTAATTATGAGACTTGCCCACCAAGTCCCCTATACCAAGTCCAATTCAAGGACTCCCACATCTATATAAGGGGCCTCACCCCACAAATCAGAACTACGTTATTTGACTTGATCCTTGGCAATCAGCAAGGTACGTAGGCATCTTGTTAAGGCAGATTGAGTCACGAAACACAAGAGCAGTCAAACCGAGCCTTGAAGCTCACGTTCCTTAGTACTAAATACAGCAATTATATATATTAGTTTTTAATCCATAACATTTGGCGCCGTCTGTGGGAAGGCACAACAACAACCATAGCGAGAACACGGAGAACAATTAGAGCTCTGGAGGAAGGAACACCATCGGGGACAACCCAGGTGATTTCGTCAACCGTAGAGATACCTCCCCACTCAACTTATGCATCTACTCAAGCGGAAGCCCAGATAGGGGCAACTCAACCTCAGCCACAAGGGATGACTCCCCCGACTATTCAAGGTACGAATCCTCAAGTTCAACAAGTACATGTACCTCTGAATTCTCGACCCGTCGGGTATGAATATTCAACTGTTGTTACTACTAACCCCCCTTATGGGATGCCCCTTTACCCCGAGGTTGGAGGAAGTGGACATGCTGGGCAAAGTGAAGCACGAGGGCAATCACCCCCTATATACGAGGTTTGGCTCCTATCCCCGAGGATCGGGAATTTTCTAGTCCTTACACTGAGAGAGATTCTGAATCTTCAGATGATGAAGTGGCCCCAAGAAGGAGGCGTGCAAGCAAAGAGCCGATGGCTGTTAGAGGCCAACACCCTCAAAGCACCCAAGAGGCGAATCCCCAAGAAGTGCAGGAAAGAATCAAGGCTCATGAGGCTGAGATTCAAAGGCTGAGGTGCGATTTGGAGGTGCACCAGACCACCAGACCCCAGATACCCCCTAGGGGGAGAAATCCTCCTCCTGTCATAGACCTGGATGGTCCGGTATGGAGAAGGGTTGTTGTCCCAAGAACTGATCCAAGCAATCTTCTTCCCCTTGGAGATCCTGATGATCCTACTCCGCCCTTCACTGAAGAGATAATGTATACCCATATCTCAAGGAAGTTCAAGATACCAACTATCAAAGCTTATGATGGCACGGGAGATCCCGCTAATCATGTTAGGACATTCTCTAATGCACTGCTGCTGCAACCCGTGAATGACGTTATTAAGTGTCGGGCCTTCCCTCAAACCCTATCGGGTATGGCTCAAAGGTGGTACAGTCGCTTGCCGCCAAACTCCATTAGGTCATTCAGAGAGTTAAGTCAGGCTTTTATTAATCAGTTCATCAGTGGGAGAGTCCATGAGAAAAGTTCAGCATCTCTTATGAGTATTATGCAGGGAGCAAAGGAATCCTTGAGAGATTACCTGAATCGTTTCACAAAGGAGGCTTTAAAAGTCCCAGATCTTGATGATAAGGTAGCCATGATAGCACTGCAACAAGGAACTAGGGATGAGTTTTTCAAGATGTCTTTGGCCAAACGTCCCCTTGAAAGCATGTTGCAGCTCCAGGAGAGGGCAGGGAAGTATATTAAAGTTAAAGAAAGCATGAGGAAGACCGTAGTAAGTAATGAGCCCACTGGAGGCAAGAAGCGAAAAACTGATCTGGAGTATATCTCTAAGGACAAGTATCCTAGAACCGAGCAAAACCCTGATTCAACCCCCAAGAAGGGAGGACCTGGGCAAAAGTTCACCGAATACGCTAAGCTGAATGCTCCTAGAAGCCAGATCTTGATGGAAATCGAGAAAGATCGAGATATTCGTTGGCCTAAGCCCCTGAAGGCTGATCCTGCCAAGCTAGACAAGAGCAAGTATTACAGATTTCACAAAGATGTTGGTCACGACACCGATGAGTGTAGACAGCTGAAAGATGAAATTGAGTTCCTCATTCGAAAAGGAAGATTGAACAAATACACTGGAGAAGGAGGGGACAGGAATAATAATGGAAGGAAGAACTTTGAAGATCGTAGGAGGGACCAAGATGATCAGGGGTGAAACCTCCATCCTAGAGGACCAGTTATAAACACAATTTATGGAGGGCCGCGACCTCGAGGGCCTGTGATAAACAAGATCTTTGGAGGACCAACTGCTGCTGGATTATCCAAAAATTCCAGAAAAGCATATACTAGAGAGGTTATGCATATTGTTGGAGAAGCCCGGAAGAGGGCCAGGACAGGAGTAACATTGTCTTCTAATGATTCTGACCTAGAGGCTGTGAAGTTTCCTCATGACGACCCGCTGGTCATAACACCGGTAATAGGAAATAGCCCGGTCAAGAGGGTCCTTGTGGATAACGGTGCTTCAGTGGATATCTTGCTCCATGATGCCTTTCTAAGGATGGGATATAACGACTCCCAGTTGACACCAACCGATATGCCGATATATGGATTTGCAGGAGTGTAATGTCCTGTGGAAGGGATAATCAAGTTGCCAACCACCATAGGTCAGGAACTGAGGCAAGCAACGCAGATGTTGGACTTTGTGGTGGTAAAGGCTAGTTCAACTTATAATGCTATCATGGGGAGAACAGGGATACATGCCTTCAAGGCAATCCCTTCTTCCTACCATTCAGTTATGAAGTTTCCCACCCGGAATGGGATTGGAGAGGAGAGAGGAGATCAAAAAATGGCTAGAAGCTGTTACGTGGCCTCTTTGAGGGCAGATGGAGTCGGGGGGCAGGTTCTTCCTATTGAAGATATGGATGTCCGAGAAAATGATGAGAAGAGAGGAAAGCCGGCAGAAGACTTGGTTTTAATTCCTTTAGACCCCGAGAATCCTGAGAGGATGGCTTTCATTGGGGCCACATTAGGGGAGCCCCTTAGAGGGAAGTTGGTGAATTTTTTGCAAGAAAATAGTGATGTGTTCGCATGGTCAGCAGCTGATATGCCAGGCATAGACCCAGAGCTGATTACTCACAAGTTAAACGTGGATCCAAGCAGGAAGACAGTGAAACAAAAGAAAAGAAACTTTGCCCCGGAAAGACAAGATGCTATAAAATAGGAAGTAGAAAAGCTCTTAGAGGCTGGTTTCATTGAGGAGATTCAATTTCCGGAGTGGTTAGCAAACCCTGTAATGGTGAAGAAGGTTAATGGAAAGTGGAGGATGTGTATAGACTTTACTGATCTGAATGATGCATGCCCTAAAGACTGTTTTCCGCTGCCAAGGATTGATACTTTCATTGATGCCACTGCTGGGCATGAGATACTGAGCTTCATGGATGGATTTAGCGGATACAATCAGATTAATATGCACAAGGATGACATTTCAAAGGTATCATTCATAACTGACTTTGGTGTTTATTGTTATCTTGTTATGGCATTTGGTCTTAAGAATGCAGGAGCCACCTATCAAAGGTTGGTAAATAAAATTTTTAAGGATCTTATTGGTAAGACTATGGAAGTCTATGTTGATGACATGTTAGTCAAGAATCTAGTAAAGACTGATCATATAACCCATTTGAGGGAAGCTTTTGAGGTCCTGAGGTACCACAAGATGATGTTGAATCCTACAAAGTGTGCTTTCGGAGTAGGATCTGGAAATTTTTTGGGATTGATGGTCTCCAAGAGAGGGATAGAGGCTAACCCCGATAAAATAAAGGCGATCCTGGACATGGAACCACCAAAAACCGTCAAGGACGTTCAGAAGCTCATATGAAGAGTTACTGCGCTGGGACGATTCATCTCCAAGTCAGGAGAAAAGTGCTTATCATTCTTCAAGTCACTAAAGAATGTTAAGGACTTTGTATGGAATGAGGAAAACCAGAAGGCATTTGAAGAGTTAAAGAAGTATATGGCCTAGGCCCCGTTGTTGGCCACGCCAGTTTTGAGTGAAGTTTTATTCTTGTACTTGGCTGTTTCAGAGAGTGCCTTGAGCGCGGTGTTGATTAAGGAGGAACTGAAAGTCCAGAAACCCGTATACTATGTCAGCAAAATTCTGCATGGTATTGAGTTGAATTATTCAACTATTGACAAATTTGCTCTAGCCTTAGTAATGGCTTCGAGAAAGCTGCGTCCTTACTTTAAGTCTCATCAGATTGAGGTGCTAAAAATCAGCCCCTGAGAAATATCATTCACAGTCCCAAGGCAAGTGGGAGATTGATTAAGTGGGCAGTAGAGCTGGGAGAGTTCGATCTCAAGTATAAGCCACGTATGGCAATAAAAGCCCAGGCATTAGCTGACTTCGTGGTGGAATGTACCATACCCAACCAAGAAGTCGGGGGGCAGGAAGATATCATACCTCAAGACAAGGGAGTCGATAATGGGGACAAAGAGAAGGATGATAAGGAGAAAGAATATTGGGTTCTCTATTTTGATGGAGCATCAAAAACAAACTCCAGTGGAGCAGGATTGGTTTTACAAAGCCCTGACGGGTTCTTGATTGAGTATGCCATGAAATTAGACTTCCCAACCACAAACAATGAGGCAGAATATGAAGCCCTGATAGCTAGCCTTGGCCTAGCAGGGACACTTAGAGTCAAAAACTTAAAGGTCCGCGGAGACTCGAAGCTGATCATATCCCAGGAAAAGGGAGAATTTGAGGCAAGGGATGATACGATGGCCAAGTATGTCCGCCTAGTAAGGGCTGTGATGACCCAATTTAATGAATGCCATGTTGAGCACATTCCAAGGGAGGAAAATGCTAAGGCAGATGCATTATCAAATTTTGCTTCATCCGAGATAGAAGAAAGTTCAGGAAGTGTGTACTTCCGTGTTTTGAAGACACGAAGCATAGATGTTAAGCTTGTAGCTCCTATAGGCCTGGGGACGTCATGGATAGATCCCATTAAGGCCCACATTCAAACTGGTTGGTTGCCAAACGATGCAATTGAAGCACGGAAGTTAGCTGTTCGGGCACTAAGGTACTCTTTGATATATGGGATTCTGTATAAAAGATCTTTCGTGGTTCCTTACTTAAGGTGTCTCAGGCCCGATGAGGCACGCTTGGCTCTTGAAGAAGTGCATGATGGTATTTGTGGGCAACACTTGGGGGGCAGGGCCTTGGCTCATAAGATAACCCGTTTAGGCTTCTATTGGCCAGAAATGATGGATGACGCCAAAGAATATGTAAAAAAGTGTGATCGCTATCAGAAGCATGCACCTGTAGTTAGACGACCCCCCGAGATGCTGACCTCTATAAACTCGCCCATTCCCTTTTCTATGTGGGGAATGGATATTCTGGGGCCTTTCCCCATGGCCATGGCACAAAGGAAGTTCCTGATTGTAGCCATTGATTATTTCACCAAGTGGATTGAAGCCAAAGCCTTGGCCAAGATCACAACTAAGCAGGTTGCACAATTCTCGTGGGAAAACATTATGTGCCGATATAGAATTCCCCGTATCCTAGTCACTGACAATGGAACAAAATTCAACAACGAGGAATTCAAGAAGTACTATGAAGAAAATGAAATTGAGTTACGGTTCACCTCTGTGGCTCACCCGCAGGCCAATAGGCAAGCAGAGGTAGCAAATCGGATAATCCTGGATGGACTAAAGAAAAGGATCGAGAAGTCAAGAAATAATTGGGTGGATGAAATACTTCCAATATTATGGGCCTACAGGACTACCTGTAGAGTCACGACTGGAGCAACTCCCTTCATGTTGGAATATGGGGCAGAAGCAGTAGTTCCCGTGGAAATATCACATTCCTCTCGAAGGATTCAGGCTTTCAATGCTGAGGAAAATTAGGAAGGACAAAGGTTGGCTCTGGACTTAATCGATGAAGTGCGAGATGAGGCACATGCAAAGATAGTAGAATATCAGAAAAAGGCTTCATTTTACTACAACCTAAGGGTTAAAGAAAGGTTTTTCAAACAAGGTGACCTAGTCTCGAGAAAGATAGAAACTTCTGGTGTAGGACAGAAAGGAAAGCTTGCCCCGAATTGGGAAGGGCCGTACAAAGTCAAGAGCGTTCGAGGAAGGGGAACCTACAAGCTGGAGACAATGGACGGTTTTGAAGTCCCAAGAACTTGGCATGCACAAAACCTGAAGGTTTACTATGTGTAGGGCAATTGAATACGATTCTCACTTGTCTGGATGACAAGTAGGTTGAAAAGCACCTTGAAGCTTTGCTTGCCTAGGATTTTATATTCCAATAGAATTTACATTGTCGAGTTATTATTATTAAGGGTCGAACCCATACTATGTAAGGTTTTGGAAAACCAGACTTCATATTAAAGAGTTCGAAATTATTTCAACCTATGGATGTTTAAGTTGTGATAATACCTTGTGTGGTTTTAACAAAAAATCATGCTTTGATCATTGAAAAAAAGGAAGACTTTAAGGATTCTTTTATAAGAGTGCATGTTGCACAATTCAAAGGGCCAATTGGTTCAAGTTTAAATGCATATTAAGTATTGGAAAGATAAAGGAGGAAGAGGCGAGTAAGAAAAGCAGTATATGAAATAACCCCGAAGGGTAACAAGTTCTGATATAAACAAAGTTCACATATTGTCTAAAAAGAAGATATACATAAAAAACTTAGGCCTTGGAAGGCTGGGATTCCTCGGAACCACTATCCGAAGTCTCCTCGGATGTCTCAGTAGTCCCCTCAGACGTCTCAGTCGTCCCCTCAGAAGTCCCCGTAGAGGTTCCATCAGAACTGCCTTCGGGCGCTTTGGATGCTGCGGGAGATGCTGGTTGCTGAGGCGCTGCTCTTGGAGGCTCTTCCACCCTGACCTTCTTAGCAACGGGCTTAGACTCCTATTCAGAAGAAGCTTCCTCCTCTCCGGAGCTGGACTCAAGCTCTTTCCTCTTTTGGCCTTGGCTCCCTGATGAGCCGTCCTTGATCAGGCCAACGAGCTTGTTAGTAACACCCCCAAGTTCTGGAACTCGAACAGGGCAAGGAAAGGAGGACTGCTCGAGGACTTCTGGAAATTCATCTTGAATGGCCTCCACAGCAGCATCCCAGCCTTCTTTATAGCTAACTGGGGGTAGGAGGGCATCGTGCTCCACCATTAAGTCCTTGAACTCCTGAGTATCCATCCAGTCGTCAAAGGCTTTATCCTTCTGAGCCTTCAGGATAACATTCTCGGCCCGGGCCGTTTCCAGGTCAGAAGTGGAAGAGGCAAGTTGGGCTTCAAGGGCCTCTATTCTTTGGTTGGCCTCCTCCAACTTCTTGTTAGCATCCTCCAGGACAACCTTCCAAGCCTTGGCTTGGTGAATCGCCCCTTGAAAATGGGCGTTCGCCTACAAGAGACACGGAGAAAGTGTGAGACGAGAAAATTAAAAAGGGCAACTATGAAGGGCAAAAGAAAAAGACGTACCGTTGCCAAAGCCTGGGCTCCGAAAAGCTCGTTCCCCTCTAAGTCATGTTGAAGGACAAAGTCTTGATAGTCCACCGGGGAGATGGAATGCTTAGACCATTCCTTGGCAAGCGCCGTGCTCCCAAGGATTGAATCCTTGCCCCGGATTCCTCAAGCAGGTTGAAAATAAGCCCCTGGCCTCTGCTTGGTGCGCAAAACTTGGCTGGGGCCTTCTTCGCCTGGTTCCACTGCTTGGAGTAGGAACTCGGGGAAGCTATCCCCAAGGCGCGGGTCTTTAAAGACCTTTCCAGCGCGCTTCATCCTGGTTGTCTCCAGGTCTTTAGGCTTGGTAGCCTCCTAAATTTGTCTCAGCCACTGTAACAAATGAGATAAGTAAGTTGAGGAATCAGCAAAATAGAAAATGAAGGAAATAAAAAAGAGATATATAAGGAAGGAAACTTACTTTTCTTAGGGACAGGAGAGAGGCCACGTTCTACAAGAACGGTCTCCCTTATAAGATCCCAGGAATGGGAAGTCCCATTATCTTGCGTCAGGAGGTTGAAAGCTCTAGCCTCCTCCTCAGACAAAGTTATGTCGTTTGGGCTCCCATCAACGGCAAGCCCAAAAGACGATCGAAATAGGGTGCCCCAATCGTCACCCTCCCAAATAACGAACAAAAAATCTTTCTTCCACCCCAAGTTGTTGTCAGGGATGGACTTCCCGTTCACAATATGAGGAATAGTAGGGCGCTGGTTTATAGAAACCCAACCCGGATTCTTATCAGGGTTGTTCTTGAACTGAAAAATCTTTTTGAAGACAGCAACAGAAGTGGGGACTTTATGCTTGGCGCATTGTGACAGATAGCACAGAATAAGCCTCCAAGAATTAGGGGGAGTTGGCAAGGGCTGATGCCCACATCAGCTAGCAAAAGAGGAATGAACGGGTGAAAGGGGAGTCTGATACCTGCCCTTAAAGTATCCCTGTAGACGCATAATGCGTCCTCCTTCCACTGGCAGGCCCTATCGGCCGGACTTGCAAGAACCAGCTTGAAAGGTTCCTTGATTTTGAAACAACTGCTCAACTTTTCCAGCTCTTTGGGATCCCGCAAGGCACTAATATGGTCGTGTGCGTCCAGATACGCATCAGACGGGTACTCGTCCCCTCGGGTGTTGATCATGTCGATCAAGGAAGTGTACCTTGATCGAATAGGGAATTCATTGGACTTTCTAGCCACTTTCATCTTGGCCAAACGAGTCATTTTCTTATCATCCATCTGAAAAAAGGGCACATAAAGAGATAATTTTAAAAGCGCACACTATGTAAAAGTAAGCCCAAGAAGTAAGGGGAGGAATTTTACCTGAAGAAATGCTCCTAAAAAAGGCTTTGATACTCCGACTTGCTGTTATTGCTCTAAGATTCTTAGCAGGAGAAGAAAGAAAAAGAATTTAGAAATGAGAAAGTGAGAAGTAGTAGACTTTCCTCACTCCTTTATATAGGAGGAAAGGTGAAGTTGAAGGGACAAAAGCCCAATAAGGACAGAGGCCCAAAGGAAAAAGCCCAAAAAAAGGAATATTCCAAGGAATTCTAGAGAATTCTAAACAGGGTATATTGGTATATTAAGCTCAGATCAATAAGAGGACCAATAAGAGTTAGAAGGCCCAAATCAAATTAGGATTTGGAAAAAGCCCGATAAGAGTTAGAAGGCCCAAATCAAATTAGGATTTGGAAAAAGCCCAGTAAAAGTTAGAAGGCCCAAATCAAATTAGGATTTGGAAAAAGCCCAGTAAGAATTAAGAAGGCCCAAATCCAATTAGGATTTGGAAAAACACAATGCCAATTGAAGCCCTAAAATATGTAAGGCCCAATAAAAAAAGGCTAGGCCCGAACTGAGGCCTAGTAAAACATGGAAATCCTAAAAGACCAGGATTCAGGTCGAAATCCAGATCTTTCGAGCAGGCTCCCGAAAATAACGGGTATAAAAGACCAGAATTCAGGTCGAAATTCAAGTCGTAAATTCTGCTCGAAACCCTTCGAACAGACACCCGAAAATTGCGGAAAAAACAGAACTGGATTGAGGTTGAAACTTCAACCAGGAATGAGGTCGAATCAAACAAAACACTTTTCAAATATGGGGTTTAGAAACCTGGACAAAAATCCAGGTCGAAGAATCGACTAGGATCCTGGTCGAAAACCAGGTCGTGAATCTTAGTCGAAATCTATCGACCAGGAAGCAAGAAAAAGCAGAGAATTTATAAACTAGATTCAGGTCGTAGTTTCAACTAGGATCCTGGTCGAAATCCAGGTCGTGGATCCTAGTCGAAACCCCAAGACCAGGAATGGAAACAAGGGCAAATTCTCGACCTAGATCCAGGTCGGAAGTTCGACTAGGATCCTGGTCGAATTTTAGGTCGTGGATCCTAGTCGAATTCCTTCGACCAAGATTGCAAAGCTGGCCCAAATTTCGATTAGGATCCAGGACGAAATTTCGACTAGGATCCATGTCAAAATTTCGACTAGGATCCTGGTCGAAAAAGGCCTGGAAATTTAAAAAATTTAAGGAAAAATTTCGGGAAAAAGGGAAAAATTCCTGGAAATTAAGGAAAAAATCCCAGAATAAAGGGAAAAATTCCTGGAAATTAAGGAAAAATCCCAGAAATTAAGGGAAAAATCCAGAAAATTAAGAAATAAATCCAGAAAAATAAGGAAAAATCCCAGAATTAAGGGAAAATTCCTGGAAAACTGGAAAAATTCCGGGAAAGAGGGAAAATTCCTGAAAAAATACCAGAAAATTCCTAAAAATAGGGAGAAGGTAAGAAAATAGGGAGGGAAGTTTTTTAACAAACCCTGGAGCCGCGCGCAAGGCAAATCATTGTAAACGTGTAGGTCGTTCCACACTTTACGCAAAACGATATCCTGTAAGGGAATAAATGAACTTAACTTTCGCGAAATCTTATACGGTTTTCCAAAAGTTGGGGGGCAAATGATAGAGATAAATAAATCCCGATTACATAATTAAATATTACAGTTTGGGCTGCAAGACCCAATAAGAAGGTGTATAACATTCAGACCAAAAAGGTCAATACATTGATCAGGCCTGATGGACCAGATCAGGCCAGATGGAACAAAGAAAGCCCAAAAACCCTGTATATTAATTAATTTCGTAATTAATTAATAAGGGAAAAATCAGCTATTGAGAAGAGTCCCGATAAGGATATAAATCCTTGCAGATTAGCCTCAAGGGGACCTAAAAGGATAAGGAATCAGTTTCCTACTATCTAGGACTCCAAAGTCCATTCTAATTATGAGACTTTCCCACCAAGTCCCCTATACCAAGTCCAATTCAAGGACTCCCACATCTATATAAGGGGCCTCACCCCACAAATCAGAACTATGTTATTTGACTTGATCCTTGACAATCAGCAAGGTACGTAGGCATCTTGTTAAGGCAGATTGAGTCACGAAACATAAGAGCAGTCAAACCGAGCCTTGAAGCTCACGTTCCTTAGTTCTAAATACAACAATTATATATATTAGTTTTTAATCCATAACAGTTGTTATATGATTTCATAAAGATTTATGGATTAATAGTTATTTTCTGAGTAATTATAAAACTATTTTATAAAATCAGGAATCGTCCAACTTCAATCGTTTTTGCGTTTTTATAACCCGAAACTCTTCGGAAAACCCGTATTCTTGAGAGACGAGATATTTTTATATTATTTGCTTATAGGGTGTTTTATAAGAGCCCGATTTTGATAATTATCCCAAATATGGTATCAAATTGTATGGTTTGTTTTTGTTTTTAAAAGTAATTTTATGGGAAATTTATTTCCATATATATTGGAATTATCTTTAAAATTATTTTATTGCTTTATAATTTCAATAATTTTATTTAGGAATTTATAAAATTTAGAAAACAATATTTCATTAATTATTTAGCCCTAAATAATTTTCTGATTGCATTTAAGTGTAAATTCCGTATTAAATTACAGAATAAAATTATTTCATTAAAATTATTTTGGTAATTCTTCAGAATAAATTCACCCGCACGTTTGTTCGTTAAATCTTTAATTGCGGGTATGTTGCGCGATTCAAAAATATTTTAAAATTTTTGAAATTTATGTTTTATTAGTTTCGGGATATTTATAAAATTTTAAGACTATTTTGGTATTGTTTTGATTAATATTTATTTGCAGGTTTTACCATTAAAATAGATTAAAATGATATAAGTCGGCTTGCAGTCAGTCGGAAAACGACACGTATCCTATTAATTGGACACGTGCCGTGTGCTGATTTATCAGGAGGGTAAGTCATTTCTTTATTTTGGGGGTAAACATCAAGCTCTGCAGTCTCTCGATCTCTCCTCTCTCTTCATCTCTCTCTCTAATCTCTCCCTCTCGCTCCTCTTCTTCCCTCTCCCCGCTTCTCACTTCCTTTTCTTGTTTCCGGTCGCCACTGTTTTTATTTTTCCGGTGAGCCGCCGCCTGATTTTCCGGTTTGACTTGGTTCTGTTGCTGTGTAATTGATATATATGTATATTTGCATATATATATATATCAGTGTGTGTGTGTGTACATATGGTTCTCTGTGTGTTTAATCAATGTATGTGTGGTGCCGATGTTTTGCCGCCGGTTGTTGCCCTGTTTTCCGATTGTTGTTCCGCTATCCTGTTTCCCCTTTCCCGTTTCTGCGTGTGAGGTGCGTGTGGGTGTTGGTTCATTTTTTTTAATATTATTTTATTAATTTTCTGCAGGAAATTTATTCGAGTAATATTCATGAAATAAAAAATATTTTTGTGCAGGGAATAATTGTAATTAATCGGTGAAACTAGTGACTGGCATCCGAATAGGGTACCTCCGAGATTCGCCGCCGTTAGCGATGAATTTCGATGAGCTGACGGTGGACGGTGATGAATATTTTTGAGTCCCAAAATTTTAAAATAAATAATTTAGTTTATAAAGTTATTTTGAAAAGAAAATAGTTATGAAGTGTATCAAATTTCGGGGTTGCGAAATTTGAAAATTGTTGGTTGGGACGTCGATTATGTTACAACGGGTAGTCCGATAAACAGAGGAAACGCTGCCCGATTTTTGAAAGATTAATTTTGAAAATACGGACATGTGTCATGTAATTATCGGGGATTTCAATTGAATGTATAATATTATATTTATAAAATATTTCACGAAAACTATTTTCGTATCATGATAAAATATTTTTAAAACCTGTTGGGTGTAATAAATAAATAAGGAGTGTCACTCGGTGAAATATTTTACCAAAAAGAGTCCAATTATACATATTTTCTAAAATATTACTACCGAACCGAATATCAAGTATGTGAGCCCTATCTGTTTGGGTGTTGAG
The DNA here is from genome assembly GCF_009905375.1 of Apium graveolens. Taxonomy (NCBI): domain Eukaryota; kingdom Viridiplantae; phylum Streptophyta; class Magnoliopsida; order Apiales; family Apiaceae; genus Apium; species Apium graveolens. The sequence continues at coordinate 23,592,365 of NC_133656.1, read as the reverse complement.
ATAGTTTGTATAAATATGAGTTAGGTTATGAAATCGTACAGGTAGAATTGATAGTGAGGTTATGTTAATCATAAGTGACCGCAATTAAGGGTATTTCAATTCTGTAAGATTCTGTCGAAAGACCCAAGTCCCGAGTCGGGTTAAAAATAACCTAACATTCGGTATGAAAAGTTCTATAAGATGCGGATTGTTTAAGATGATAAGAACCAAACTTCGAATACGAATGAAATGGAATAGTATCGAGTATCTAGCTTTTAGCAATTGCAGGAGGAACATATTAAAATAGAAAGATAGTGAGATCATAAGACGTCAGATTAAGATGGCCGTGTTATTGCTAAACACCAAAGGCAAGTATTCTTGAACTTTCTTATGATATAATGCAAATATTTCTTTCCTATTCTAAGTTCAGAATAGTTAAATGTTTTATAATTCGCTGCAATTACTCTTAATTATGCAAGTACCCTTTATTATTGTTCCTATATTATTGATTGATCTCCTGAGCAAATACCTATTATTCTGGGTTATTTGTTAACCCTGAATTGGGATGTTTTGAAATCAAAATGATTTGATATCAAAATACTCTACGGACTAGATGGTTATGATGAGGGCCAGAGATGAACTAGACCCTAAGGGCAGGGGATGGACCGGACCCTTGTTTATTGGGCCATAGTGCTTGGGTACCCGAATGGATCTATATAGGTAGGTATTGATCTCTATTATATCCTGACTGATCAGTAGGGTATGAGTACGAATGTTGGTTCTAGTGTCAAGTCTAATTTATAGTTGATCGCCATTAACGACATTCCTTCTTGAAAAGTTCCACGATTACAAAACTGGATAAAGACCTGATTCAACAGATGAATCTGGAACTGCTCATTACTCCTGGTTTATGATTAAGGGCTAATAAAAGCCAATGTTTTATTCGCTCAACCACTTCAAATAAATAAAAATGTTCATAAATTATTTAAAGATTGTGTACGAAAATTTCTTTTAATATTGATACCTGAAAATCAGTTATGTTACTTGCTGGGTAATTTTGGGTCACTCTTACTCTGTGAATTCTTATGTAAGATTTAAGAGCATACATAACATTAAGTTTTGTCTTAATTGGACTTCTTAGGGTGTTTAGGTATATTCCTAACCTAACCACAAATTAATATAAATATCAATCCTAACATATATTAATTGGCTCTTAATTTAGGTTTTCTTTTCCAAGTCCACCTAAATTACGAAATCAATCTCAAGGGTGATCAATCTTTGAGAAGCATTAAAAACAAATCAATATAAACAATTAATACGACCACAAAATAAATGTTAGGAATATGTCATATGCTTGATGATAAGTTTACCAAAAGACCTTAGTATATTTAATTTAGTATTTTTGTAGCTCTCGACGGAGGATCACTTTAACATCCGTTGAGAGAGTAGTTTATGAATTAATAATTTTGAAACACATTTCTGCATACTACAATACCTTAGAGATCTAGAAGTTGTAGGATATTCAAAGTCATGTTGACTACTAGATTGATATGCAAAATAAGTTGGCTAATTGTAAATATTAAATGCCTTGTAATTTTGTATAAGTGAAATGGAGTTAACTTCCATTGAAGAATTTCAACGGATGACTCTACAAGGTTTCGATGGACGACCCAAGTCACATTCAACGGATGATCTAATGAAGCTTCGATGGATGATTCAACACAGTTTCAATGGATGATCCAATAAAGTTTCAATGAATGTTCTAATTCAAATTGCAGTTGATAGTGACTTGATAGTCACATGGGTTGATTAGATGCAAATGGAATGTGGCAGCCTATTTACATGTTTTAGAGAACAAAGAAGCATTTCCATTTCCATGCTAACTTGAAGATATTCAAAGATGATGGATGGAGAAATGAAGAAGCATGTAATTAGACCAAGACATTTTTGTCCTATTAGTTTGTCTTTTTATAATGTAAATTGGTGATATATAAACCAAGAGTAGCAAGTAGAAAATAAATTAAGGAAGCAATCAACTAGAGAAATAGATAAAGCTGTATCTGTGATTAATTTCTCTGTTCTTTTGTAATTCTACTTGTAAGCAGTTGTGTACAATCTTTGTATCATAGAGTTCTTGATATTATATATATCTCTTGTGGAAATGTTCAATCTACCAGAAAGTTTTTAAATACTTGTGTTTAATTACTTTGTGTTTGATTACATCAATATTTTCATTCCGTACTTTTTCTTAATCAAACAATGTTATATATTTGAGACATAATAGTTATTGAAATTGAAAAGAAACCTAAATTACATTCAACCCCCCTTCTGTAATTCATTGTTAGATTTTTTGGGAATAACAATTGGTATCAGAGCAAGCTCTTGAAGAACAAAGAGTTTAAAGATCACAACAACTAACAAGATTAGCAGAAAAGATGTTGGAGTAAAAATTCAATTTCTGGACAAAGACAACTATCACCATTGGAAGGTGAAAATGCACCTGCATCTCCTCTCTCAAGATGAAGAATATGTGGACTGTATTGAGAAAGGTCCTCATGTCCCTATGAGAGCTGCTACAGGAAATGAGCCATCTATCCCAAAGCCTAGAGCATAATGGTCTGATCCAGATATTGAGCAAGTTCATAAGGATAAGAAGGCCATAAATATTTTTTTAATGGTGTTGATAGTGACATGTTTGACAACATCATCAATTGCGAAACTACTAAGGATGTCTGGGATATAATTCAAGTTATATGTGATGGAACTGAGCAAGTAAGGGAAAACAAAATGCAACTCTTGATTCAGCAGTATGAGCATTTTCATAGTGAAGAAAGTGAGTCACTCATTGACATTTTTAGTAGGTTTCAAAAACTGCTAAATGCTCGAAAGCTACATGGAAGAATCTACCAGACAAAGGATTCAAACCTCAAATTCCTTAGATCTCTACCAAAGGAATGGAAGCCTATGACAGTCTCACTTAGAAACTCTCAAGATTACAAGGAATTTACCTTGGATAGACTGTATGGGATTCTAAAAACCTGTGAGCTTGAAATAGAGCAAGATGAGCAGCTGGAGAAAGGAAGGAAAAAGGTAGGATCCATTGCATTAGTTGCTGAGAAAGAGAGAGAGAGAGAGAAAGAGATGAAGGTAGAAGCTGTGGAATCTACACCAAACCCTAGAGTTTGTGAAGGAAAATGAAAAGGGCTAGTAGCTGAACATGAAGACCATCTTAGTCAAGATGATGTGGATGACATAAATGAGCATCTGGATTTTCTATCCAGAAGGTTTTCCAAGCTCAAATTCAAGAAGAATTTTGGAGCATCCAAGCTAAATGGAAACATGGTTGACAAGTCAAAATTTAAATGTTTCAAGTGTGGCTTGAGTGGTCATTTTGCAAGTGAATGCAGGAAGCTTGATTCTGATAGAAAGAAGTTTGAGCCTGTGGATTACAAAAAGAAATATTTTGAGTTGCTCAAACATAAGGAAAGGGTTTTCTAACTCTGGAAAATGATTGGGCTGCTGATGGATTAGATGAGGATGATGATACAAGCTATGTCAATCTAGCACTTATGGCCAAAATAGATGAAACAGAGGTCAGTTCATCCAGTAATCAGGTATTCACCACCAATCTAGCACATTTATCTAAAGTTGAGTGTAATGATGCTATAAATGACATGTCTACTGAATTATATCATCTGCGTGTTACACTCAAATCACTCACCAAAGAAAACACTAAAATTAAAGAGAACAATTTGTTCTTGAGTGAAAGAAACAATATGTTAGAAACTCAATTTGTTGAGTTTGAGAGACTAAAGATAGAATGCAAGATTGCAAAAGATGAACTGACTGAATCCTTAAAGAAAGAGGAGATTTTAATAAAGCAGCTTGAACGAGAATAGGAAGTAATTAAGGCATGGAAATCATCTAGAAATGTCCATGCTCAAATTACCAAAGTTCAAGGTATAGAGTCTTTCTGTGATGAAGCCTGGAAAAAGAGCAAGGAGAATCTGAATCCTAAATTGGAGGAAGGACTTTCAACGGATGTGAATTCGACGGATAATGAAGATTATCCGTCGAATGATCAAAATAATTATCCGTTGAAAAATATAGTACCACATCCGTCGAGTGAAAGAAAGCCAGTTTGGAAAGCCAAGCTAGCTAAGTTAAATGATAAATATGGATCAGTTTCCAAGAACTTTGTTACAGGAGAAACAAGTCAAGTGAAAGAGAACAAGAGAGTCAATGTAGGGCATCTGTCAATCAAGCAATTGAATGACAGATTGGAGAAAATTGAGGTTAGAGCAGAATCTAAAACGAAAAACAATAGGAATGGGAAAGTAGGAATTAACAAACATAACAACTACACACCTGATTCCTGTGAGTGTAAATCATTTGTCTGTCAATTGCAAACTTGCTATGTCTGCAGCTCCTTCATTTCCCAACATGCCTACAATGCCTGTGAATGTTATGCCTGCACATAATTTGAATGTAAAATTTGATAATATGCCATTTGTACAAAATCCTTACTATGTTGCATTTAGTATGCCTCAAATGTCATTAATATGTCTTACTGGAGTAACATATTTGCATAGAATATGCCTCTCCATCTTAACCGACCTGTGCATGATAATATTGCAATGATGAATGGTTTTAAAGATTCTACTCAAATGACTAAGGTGTTGGATTTTAATCGCAGTGGAGGCATGGCAAAACACTTTCGCACATATAAAATCCAAATAAAAGCATACAGATCATGAATAAAAATTCGAGGGATCGAATCTAACCTTTAAAATAATTCGGAGACAACGATCGGAGATCCTTAGCAGTTGCTCCTCAAGTGTGAAGCACTCCACCGGTATCCACCAAGAAAACGATATTAAGGAGGAGGAAGGAGGTGGAGAGAATTGGGGTTTCCAAACTTTTTGGGTTTTGGGGTTCTCGGGTTATAATAAAAATAGGGTTTATAATAGTGTATTTATAGGCAAAATTTTCAGCTGAAATTTTCCCATAAATATTATTATTATTATTATCCCATTTATTATTCTCATTAATAATTAAAACACCTTTTAATTATTAATCCTTTTTCTAAACACTTTAGAAATAATTCTCTCTCTTGATTTAATTTCCAAAAATTAAATCCTTAATTAATAATATTAAGAACTTTTCTTAATTAATTTATAATCAATTAAATCTCATTTAATCAATTATTAAATTTGCCAATTAATTATTTATTTCATAAATAAATAATTATCAGCCATTATTAACTAATTCCTCCACCATTAAATCATTCTCTTTTTATGGTGTGACCCTATAGGTTCAATATTAAGCCGGTAATAGAAATAAATAATAATAAAACTATTTTATCATTATTTATATAAATTCTATAATTTATTAAATATGATTAATTAATTAATCACATTTATTCTACATCGTGAGGGATACTTCTCAGCATATCGTGACTATCCGGATAATATGAATTCACTGCTTAGAATACCAAGAACCTATTCAGTGAATAGTTACCGTACAATAAACTCCTTCTACCCTACAATGTCCCGATTAAATACAAGGCATGGATCTCGTGTCAAGCCTATCTAATTCAATCACTTGCTTACCATTCACTATGCGTAGTTCTATGCAAATTAGAAACTCCTTTCTAATTTCATTCACTCTGGCCAGAGATTCCTGAACTAGCATAAGTGGATCAGCCTTCAACATTCGCTTCCTTCACTGGAAGGGGTAGATCCTATATTGATCATACACTATCTTCGTGTACAAATTCCTATACCCAGTAGAGCCCTAATAATTGTCCCTGGAGACTAAGAACTAAACCAAAGCATAGTTCAGTGTACACAAGATGACTATGATGACCTCAAGTCTAAGGATACTTGTACAACTATCACTATGTTAACAACTGCTGACCCGTGAGTGAACTCCATCAGTTGTTCAGCTGTGCGAGTCATGTTCAGTGAACTTATTCTATAATAAGCACCTACATACTAGCTATAGTGTCATCACACAAATGTCTATGAGAACAGACATCCTTCATAATGAAGCAAGCATAGTATGTACCGATCTTTGCGGATTATTAATTACCAGTTAGTAATCCTACGACCAGGAACTATTTAAATTTAGAGTTATCATCTTTTAGGTCTCACTATTATGATCTCATCATAATCCATAAAAAGCTTTACTCTAAACTATGGTATATCTTATTTAAACACTTAAATAGATAGAGCCCATAATAAAAACAAAACAAGTCTTTTATTAATATCAATGAAATCAAAACAGATTACACAGGAAATTATTCCTAAATCCTAATACATGATTGGACTTAGGACATATTCCTTTCAATCTCCCACTTGTACTAAAGCCAATCACTTTGGTATCTAATACCCATCTTGTCTTTATGACGATCAAAGTGACTTTCATAAAGTAGCTTTCTGAGTGGGTCTACTATGTTGTTATGTGTGTCAACTCTAATTCAATACAATACAAGCAATGTTACCGCGCTCCCACTAACCCTTTTGTAGACGCATGGTTCATCTACGCTTTTGATAAAATCAAACTCTTTGATTGTCTCATCAAACGAATGTTCCATCTTTCGAGAAGCTTGCTTTAAACCACATATGGTTCGCAGTAGCTTACACACTAGGCTTTCATTTCCCTTGGAAAGAAAACCATATGGCTATATGCCAGATCTCATAGTCGTAGTAAGCAGCAATCGCAAGCAAAATCTGAACTGATTTTAACAGGGCTATAGGTAAAAAGTTTCATCAAAGTCAATCCATTGCCTTTGTTTGAATCCTTTTGCCAAAAGCCTGGCCTTAATGGTCTCCACCTGGCCATCTGCTATAATCTATCTTTTGTATACCGTATACATAGATTCCATTCCGAATTTTATGGCACTATGCCATTTCTCTGAGTCAACACTACTCATAGCCTCATTATAGGTTACACGGTCGTCATCATCAATGATCGACAACTCATTGTCATTCTCAATGACAAGGCCATATTACCTCTCAGGTTGGCGAGACACTCTCCCTGATCTATGAATGGGCTGTTCCACAAAAGGTTGTTCAGTCAGAACAGGTGTTTCCACTCGATCTATAGTAGTTTGTGCTTCTTGAACTTCATCAAGTTCAATTTTGCTCCCACTATTTCCTTCAAGGATAAACTCCTTTTCCAAGAAGGTAGCATGTCTGGAGACATACACCCGATGATCGGTGTAAAAGTAATACCCTAAAGTCTCTTTAGGATATCCCACAAAACTACATTTTACGGATCGATATTCCAGCTTATCTGGGTCAACTTTCTTGACATAAGCTGGACATCCCCAAATCTTAACGTGTTTAAGACTCGGTTTCCTTTCTTTCCATATCTCATACGAAGTTTGAGGAACAGATTTCGGAAGGCACCATATTCAGTAAATATTCTGAGGTTTCCAATGCATAACCCCATAGGAATACTGGAAGATTTGCATAGCTCATCATGGACCGAACTATGTCTAACAAAGTTCGATTTCTCCTTTCAGATACCAATCTGGAGGAGTCCACTGGGAGACTATACCATTTACTTTGAGATAATCTAGAAACACTCCATTAAAGTATTCACCACCTCGATCTGATCGAAGAGTTATAATACTATGTTTGGTTGTTTCTCCACTTCATACTTATATTATTTGAACTTTTCAAAGGCCTCAGACTTGTGTTTCATCAAACACATATCCGAATCTAGATCTATCATCTATGAAAGTAATGAAGTATGAAAATCCACCCATGGTTTGCGTAGACATTGGTCCACATACATCTGTGTGTACCATTCCTAGCAAATTTACAGTCCTCTCTCCATGTCTACTAAATGGAGACTGCAGTGCCACTATAAAGTGAGATTTTCATCATCCCTTTTCTTTTATTAGTTTGTTCAATCTGAAGTAAATTATGTCACATATATTCAGACCATTATTTAAAGTACCACTTCCATAAAGAATATTATCTCTAAGAATAGAAAATTCATTATTCTCAATAATAAATGAAAATCCAGCCAAGTCTAACATGGGAATAATATTCCTCACAATCGAGGGAACAAAATAACAATTATTTAAAATAATAGTCTTGCCCGTAGGCATATGTAAATGAAATGATTCTACATCTTCAGCAGCAACTCTTGCTCCATTTCCCATCAGTAGAATCACCTCCTCTTCCTCAAGAGTCCTACTTCTCCTTGGTCCCTGCAACAAATTGCAGATTTGAGAACCACAGGCGGTATCTAATACCCAAGTAGAAATTTGATTTAATAACATATTCACTTCTATCATGAACATACCTGAATCAGAAGCGGTAGTCTCACTACCCTTCTTCTTCTTCAATTCTGCAAGGTAAACCTTGCAGTTCCTCTTCCAGTGCCCCACCTTGTTACAGTGAAAGCAAACAACTTTGCTCTTGGGGTCTTCAGCTTTTGGTGGAACCGGCATTTTCTCACCTACTTTTTTCTTCTTAGAAGAGTTCCTCTTCCTTTTCTTAGGATTGGAACTTTCACCAATTAGAAGAACAGAACTCTTCTTAGGGGGAAAATTCGATTCCGCAGTCTTCAACATGTTGTGGAGTTCAGGCAGGCTGACATCCAACTTATTCATGTGAAAGTTCACAACAAACTGCGAGAAGGAACTCGGAAGCGATTGCAAGACCAAGTCTTGGCTCAGCTCCCCATCCATAGCAAAACCAAGTTGTCCAAGACGTTCAATCAAATTGATCATCTTAAGTACATGGTCATTCACAGATGATCCCTCAGACATCCTACAACCGAACAGCTCCTTCGATATCTCATATTGAGCTGTCCTCCCCGCCACATCATACAACTCTTGTAGATGCATGAGGATAGTGTGAGCATCCATATGCTCATGTTGCTTCTGTAGCTCAATGTTCATGGAAGCTAGCATGATGCATTGTGCAATATTTGCATCATCTATCCACTTACGATACACAACATGTTCATCATTATATGCATCACTAGCAGGTTCAGTAGGCTTAGGTGAGTCAATCACGTATTCCAGCTTCTCAATCCTGAGAACAATTCTCACGTATCGAAGCCAGTCAGCATAATTAGGACCAGTCAATTTGTGAGCATCTAGTATGCTCCTGAGTGATAGTGCAGAAGACATAACGTACAAAGTAAATATGTAAATGATAAACACATACAACACTTAGCAAATATTCGATTTCATTTTAAAACACTATATGAATCGGGTCTTTATTCATAAGTCGCTCCCACTAATTTATCTAATTTATTCAACCCCCTACGTGAAAAATTAAGCATTCATAATGCTAGTGGGAATAGGGATCCTACATTCCATTACACAACCCCGGCTGTGGCACGAAACGCCATGTAATGTTCAATAGGCAGACAACTCTTGTCAATTACATCTAATGTTATTCCCTAATCAAAATTTAGCCTCTTGAATAATTGAGTCACGGTTGTGGCATGACAAACTCAATATTCTAAGTCAAGTCTAACCCAACATTCCGTACAATTGAATCAGTCCCCAAAGGCCCACGGCTGTGGCACGTAACGACCTTTAGATTCTTATTCAATGTACACATCTCTATGTAATAGACAAGTATTTCTTATTTCAAAATCAAAGCCCTCGGCTGTGGCACGAAACGACAATGATTTAAAAATAAGAACTACTTTCTATCATGTTGGAAGGCTATGACCGACACAAGCCCGTTGTATCATTGGCCAATTACTACTTGATATTATTTAATTTTAGAGGGATTATATTACGTTACAATCATAATAATATTATAAAGAGATTCTTCCTTTTAAATTAAATATTTCAAATCAATAATCAATAATCAGACGATTCCCAGATCAGGTGGAGCATTGTCAAGAGGCGTCACTCAATAACCCTTTCTTACAGATAGAAATTTGTTGTTGACAGAATCATGCTTTCTCTCATATCGAAAATTCATATTCAATTACGTGTTTCATAAACACAAGAATCTCATGATTGTATTCATAATATTATTATTAAGGTTATGAAACAATTTCACTATACTAGGTTGTCTAACAAACGCCTTATGTTCATTTAAGTTCACCTAAATCTATCATCGCATGATAAACTAAGCATATATCACATATATAAACATGAATAAACATCAAGGTAGGCATGTTATGTCATCTAGCACATTAGTCTAAGCATTATACATCTCTATGTATCACATGAAGCATTTAAAAGCAGTTAAAACAGTTAAAAACAACTTTAAAACACTTCCGGAAATATAAACAGTTCAAAACATTTATATAAACTAAAATTGATCACTCCATTAGATCCGTCTCGGAAAAATGAATCCAACGGTATATTGCACGCCCAAAACGGAGTTACGAAACTCCCAGAAAATCAATTTAAAATTAACAGACGGGCTGTAACGCATTACAGGAACGCGTTACAAGCCCTGTAACGCATTCTGGTGATGCGTTACAACCCTTTTAACCAATTAAAAGGTGTAACGCATTCCGTGAATGCGCCACAGGGTATAACGCATTCCCGGAATGCGCGACACCCTCTTCCCCGCGTGCGCTGCACGCGCCAACACTGCCGCCGCCTGCTTCTGCCGTGTCTGACAAACCATGTACCTTTGTCTGCCTTCTTTTCTTTCCGTGCAATCAACACAGCACACACAGATGCAGAAAACAGATGATACAGATATATACATACATACTAACAATTTATATATATATATATGATTATTTAATTACGAAATTTAATTGAAACAACTTCAAAAAATCATAATAAAAAATCTATACATCATAAAATTATGAAAAAAAATACCTAGACGATCTACAACACTTGTAGAACCCAGATCAATATTCAAAATTATTCTAAGAAACGATTTCTCTTCAGACAAAATTAATCCATGATATAACTTGTAAAAATCATAATTAATTCATACAAGCACATAAAATTCTGAAATTTTTACCACAGATCTATATGCATACAACCTAAGCTCGGATACCAGTGTTGGATTTTAATCGCAGCGGAGGCATGGCAAAACACTTTCGCACATATAAAATCCAAATAAAAGCATACAGATTATGAATAAAAATTCGAGGGATCGAATCTAACCTTTAAAATAATTCGGAGACACCGATCAGAGATCCTTAGCAGTTGCTCCTCAAGTGTGAAGCACTCCACCGGTATCCACCAAGAAAACGATGTTAAGGAGGAGGAAGGAGGTGGAGAGAATTGGGTTTTCCAAACTTTTTGGGTTTTGCGGTTCTCGGGTTAGAATAAAAATAGGGTTTATAATAGTGTATTTATAGGCAAAATTTTCAGCTGAAATTTTCCCATAAATATTATTATTATTATCCCATTTATTATTCTCATTAATAATTAAAACACCTTTTAATTATTAATCCTTTTTATAAACACTTTAGAAATAATTCTCTCTCTTGATTTAATTTCCAAAAATTAAATCTTTAATTAATAATATTAAGAACTTTTCTTAATTAATTTATAATCAATTAAATCTCATTTAATCAATTATTAAATTTTCCAATTAATTATTTATTTCATAAATAAATAATTATCAGCCATTATTAATTAATTCCTCCACCATTAAATCATTCTCTTTTTATGGTGTGACTCTGTAGGTTCAATATTAAGCTGGTAGTAGAAATAAATAATAATAAAACTATTTTATCATTAATTATATAAATTCTCTAATTTATTAAATATGATTAATTAATTAATCACATTTATTCTATATCGTGAGGTATACTTCTCAGCATATCGCGACTATCCGGATAATATGAATTCACTGCTTAGAATACCAAGAACCTATTCAGTGAATAGTTACCGTACAATAAACTCCTTCTACCCTACAATGTCCCGATTAAATACAAGGCATGGATCTCGTGTCAAGCCTATCTAATTCAATCACTTGCTTACCATTTACTATGCGTAGTTCTATGCAAATTAGATACTCCTTTCTAATTTCATTCACTCTGGCCAGAGATTCCTGAACTAGCATAAGTGGATCAGCCTTGAACATTCGCTTCCTTCACTGGAAGGGGTAGATCCTATATTGATCATACACTATCTTCGTGTACAAATTCCTATACCCAGTAGAGCCCTAATAATTGTCCCTGGAGACTAAGAACTAAACCAAAGCATAGTTCCGTGTACACAAGATGACTATGATGACCTCAAGTCTAAGGATACTTGTACAACTATCACTATGTGAATAATTGCTGACACGTGAGTGAACTCCATCAGTTGTTCAGCTATGCGAGTCATGTTCAGTGAACTTATTCTATAATAAGCACCTACATACTAGCTATAGTGTCACCACACAAATATCTATGAGAACAGACATCCTTCATAATGAAGCAAGCATAGTATGTACCGATCTTTGCGGATTATTAATTACCAGTTAGTAATCCTACGACCAGGAACTATTTAAGTTTAGAGTTATCATCTTTTAGGTCTCACTATTATGATCTCATCATAATCCATAAAAAGCTTTACTCTAAACTATGGTATATCTTATTTAAACACTTAAATAGATAGAGCCCATAATAAAAACAAAACAAGTCTTTTATTAATATCAATGAAATCAAAACAGATTACACAGGAAGTTATTCCTAAATCCTAATACATGATTGGACTTAGGACATATTCCTTTCATAAGGATGAATCTCAGATACCCAAGTAAAATTAGGACAAGCCTAAGAAACCTAAGAAAAAGGCTAACAAAGCTGGACCTAAGGAAACTTGGGTACCAAAATATACTTGATTTGATTTTGTTGTGTGCAGGGAAACATAAAGAACCTTTGGTATTTGTATAGTGGGTGCTCAAGGCACATGACTGGAGATTCAACCCTGCTCACTGAGTTCAAGGAGAGAGCTGGCCCAAGTATCAGTTTTGGAGATGACAACAAATATTATACTGTGGGATATGGCTTGATTTGCAAAGACAATGTCATCATTGAGGAAGTTGCTCTAGTGGATGGACTCAAGCATAATTTGTTGAGTATAAGCCAGCTTTGGGATAAGGGCAACTCAATAACATTCAACTGTGAAACCTGTGTTGTGACCAATAAGAAAAGTAACAAAGTGGTTCTCACTGGAGTCAGAAAAGGAAATGTGTATCTATTTGACTTCAACTCATCAAATGCAAAATATGTCACATGTTTTTCCAGCAAGGCAAGCCAAGATGAAAGTTGGCTATGGCACAAGAAGCTGTCCCATCTTAATTTTAAGACTATGAATGAACTAGTCATAAAAGATTTGGTAAGAGGCATTCCTCAAGTGGAATTCTCAAATGATGGATTGTGTAATGCCAGTTAGAAAGGAAAGCAGATCAGGTCATCATTCAAAAAGAAGCTTGATTCAACACTTGAAAAACCTTTACAATTACTGCACATGGATTTATTTGGACCAGTCAATGTGTTGTCCATCTCAAAGAAAAGATATTGGCAAGAAATTATGGATGATTTCTCAAAGTTCTCTTGGACATATTTTCTCAAATCTAAAGATGAATCTAGTGAAATCATCATCAATCATATAAGGCAAGTCAACAATCATCATGATCTCAAAGTTAGAAGAATCAAGAGTGACAATGGAACTGAGTTCAAGAATTCTGTGATGAGATTGTTTTGTAAATAAAATGGGATCATGCATGAGTTTTCAACAGCAAGAACTCCACAACAAAATGGAGTGGTTGAAAGAAATAATAGATCTCTTATTGAAGCTGCAAGGATAATGCTGGAATAATCAAGGTTACCAACATATTTTTGAGCAGAAGCTATAAATACTGCGTGCTACACTGAGAATATTTCTTTGATCAATCAAGCAAAATGCATGACTCCCTACCAATTGTTCAAGAATAGGAAGCCAATATTAAACTTTCTTCATGTCTTTGGATGCAAATGTTATATACTAAGTAATCAAACTGAGCAACATAGAAAGTTTGATGCTAAAGTATATAAAGGTATTTTTCTTGGGTATGTAGTTGGAAAAGCATACAGAGTCTACAATCTCAAAACCAACATTGTTATGGAATCTGTACATGTTGTGTTTGATGATAAGAATATTGAAGGGCTAAAAATTGAAGGTTTACATGAAAGCCTCAAATTTGACAATGTTGAGATGATTTGTGACGATAGTGAAGATGAAAGTGATCAAGAAATAATCTCTAAGTATAATGCAGAAAAGTCAACAATAAATGAAGCACATAATTCAACATCCATCGAAAGACCAAGTGCATCATTCGTTGAGAGACAATCTACTTCATCCGTCGAGAGGCAAATATCAACATCCCTTAAGCCATAAATAGGAATTGAATGTCAATACAGATTACAATCAGAATGGACCCGTACTTCAAATCAAAGATCCATAAACTCAAGGGGAGTTTCTTCTAATCAAAACTCAGTCACATATCAAGAAAATTATGAGGCCTCTTCTTCTAGAGCTACTCTACCACAACAGAGAAAATGGATTAGAGATCACCATTTTGAATTAATTATTGGTGATGTATCTTTAAGTATGCAAACAAGGAAAGCAACTCAAGAAAAATGTCTATACAATAGCTTCCTATCTCAGGAAGAGCCTAAAAAGGTAGAAGAAGCTCTGTTGGATCCTGATTGGGGTTTAGCTATACAGGAGGAGCTAAAATAATTTGAAAGGAATAAAGTTTGGAAGCTGGTACCCAAGCCTAAAAGAAAGAATCTTATTGACACCAAGTGCGTATTCATAATCAAGATGGATGGAAATGGCATAGTAGTCAGGAACAAAGCTAGATTGGTTGCTAAAGGCTATTGTCAACAAGAAGGAATAGATTTTGATGAGACCTTTGCTCTTGTTGCAAGACTTGAAGCCATCAGAATCTTTCTAGCCTATGCAGCCTATGCCAATTTCAAGTTCTATCAAATGGATGTTAAAAATGCATTTCTGAATGGAGATTCGGAGGAGGAGGTCTATTTCAGTCAGCCTCCTGGTTTTGAAGACCCTAACTTTCCAGAATATGTCTACTCTCTTTTGAAAGCCCTTTATGGATTGAAGAAGCACCTAGAGCCTGGTATGACACTTTGTCAAAGTTTCTATTAGAAAATCATTTCACAAGAGGTACTTTTGATAAAAATTTATTCTTTAGAAATATTAATGGCTCTAGTATACTTGTTCAGATTTATGTAGATGATATTATATTTGGTTCTACAGATGAGAAACTTTGCAAAAAGTTTTCAAAATTGATGTAAAGTAAATATGAAATGAGCATGATGGGAGAACTAACTTACTTTCTTGGATTATAAGTTAAGCAAGTTAGTGATGGAATATTCATTAGTCAAACTAAATATATCTTTGATCTTTTAAAGAAGTTTGACTTAATAGATTGCACATCTGCAAAAACTCCCGTGGCCACTTCCATTAAACTTGAAATAAACACTACTGAAAAGTATGTGGATATTTCCAGTTATAGAGGCAGGGGTGGCTCACTTTAATATTTAACAGCCAGGAGGTCAGATATAATATTTTCTACTTGTCTTTGTGCTAGATTCCAGGCTAATTCTAGCTATTAAGAGAATTTTCAGATATCTCAAAGGAACACCAAAACTTGGCATTTGGTATCCTAGAGATAATGGTTTTGATATAACTGGTTATTCAGATGCAGATTATGCAGGTTATAAAATTGATAGAAAGAGTACTACAGGAACCTGCCAATTTATAGGAAACAAGCTAATATCCTGGTTCAGTAAAAAGCAAAATCCAGTCTCTACTTCCAAAGTTGAGGCTGAATATATTGATGCTGGCAGTTGTTGCGCATAAATTCTATGGATGAGAAACCAACTATTGGACTATGGTCTACAGGTCAACAGGATTCCTATTTTTTGTAACAGTACCAGTGTCATTACAATTACTTAAAATCTATTACAACATTCAAGGACAAAGCACATTGACATCAAGTACCACTTTATTAGAGAACATGCCATGAATGGTATTGTGGAACTTCATTTTGTTCCAAGTGAGAAGCAACTTGCAGAGATCTTTACCAAGCCATTTTATGAATCCACCTTTACTAGGTTGGTAAGTGAGTTAGGTATGCTTAATTATTCATAATTTATTTTGATGTCTAAGAAATTTAAAATGCAGCCAGAATAAAATTTGATTTTTCTTGTCAATGGTGAAATTTTGGCTAAATCAGAATTTAAATCTCGACGGATGTTCATTATTTGTTGAAAATGAATATCCGTTGAATTTAATCATCCATTGAAATATCAAATATTATTCTGGGTACTTTTATCTCGATGGATAATTGTTTGATCCTTATCCGTCGAATTGCTTTCATCATAGTCGTTAATTCTATGCATTATCCGTCGAATTTACTTACATCCTGTAAGTATATTTTAATGGATAATCATTAGAATTTCGACATTTTATTTTATTTTTTTTAAACGGCTATCTTGGGAAAATTTCATTGGTTACTTTATTTTTACTTTTTAACCGTTTATTTTTGAGAAAGTATAAAAGACTATTTCATTTTTATTTTTACATTTATCTTTCTCAAGCAATTTCTCTAACTCTCTTCATCTCAAAAGTTAAAACCCTCTTTCTACAACTACTTTCATCATTTCAATGGCACCTGTTGTAATGATCATGTCTCAAACTGGTTTCGTTTATGAAAAGAACAAGTTTGTGGCCCTTGTCAACAAAAGTACCACTGTTTTTGAAGCCTATAACAAGATGATGAACTCTATTCAAGGTTGCAAATTGATCTATGCTATGTTGGCATCACCAGTAATCTACTGTGAGGTGGTAGAAGAGATATGGACCACAACAGAGTACAACTCAAAGGACAAAACTATTGCCTTCACTTTGAAAGCTAATAATTACTGCATAAATTGTGATGAATTTCAAGCATATTTCTAATTACCTCATAATAATACACTAGTTCTACACACAGACACAGATGTAAGTTCTATGCTTATTTCTATGGATTATTCTCTTGGCCCTGCCATGCTATGTGAGGTTAGAAGGAAAGGCCTTAGAAAGGAGTGGAGCTTTCTCTGTGATTCTTTCATTAAGGCCTTTTCTAGAAAAATAAGCAATTTTGATATTGTAACCTACTCACTTGTTAACATGCTATACATGCTACTTAGTGATAAGTATTATAATTTTAGTGAGTCTGTTATGTATGAGTCGGGTTACAAATTAGAAGATATTAAGAAGAGGAATAAGAACATCTATTATGCTAGATTTATTATGATGATAGCTAACCATGTTTTTAAAGATCTCTCAATTGAGAACCCAACAAACAAGTTAGATTGTTGGGTCCAAGAGAGAACTGTTATTGCTGACCTGAACAGGGAAAATAATCTGAGTGAAGTTCCCCTAATCTACTTGCCAATCATAGAGGGGCCTCAGGTAAGTGAGGTAAACACTTCTGTCTCTGCTACTTCTCTATCAAAAGTTTCTTTGCAGAAGACTGTGGCTATGGAATCTGTGAGTTTGCCCCAACAGATGCCTACCCAAGCCACTTAAACAAAAGTTTCTAAATTCAAGTCTCAAAGTCCCCACTCTAGTTCCTCCCAAAAGGGACTAGTTTTAAAAACTACCAAAACTTCAGAAGGGAGTGTGAAGGAAAGTGAGGCTGGTGAGGGATATGGTGAACATCAAAGAAGCCCTAAAAATAAGGAGAGTGAGGTGTGTGTAACCCAGCCTAGCCACACTGCAGTAACCTAACAAACTATAGTGATTATTAAGAAATCAAGCTCATTACTAGTTGCATCATTCCAAAAAGATATAACTATTGAACAAAGCTCTCACCCAAGAGCACATGCCAAAAGGGGTAGGGACACAAACCAACCTCAAACTTACACAAGCAAGAAGAAAGCTAAACACATTGGGGATACACAGGGTGCACACACTGTGCAAACTGCAGTCAAAGATTCAGCTGTAGCACCTTCTCAAAATCTCTTACAATAGAAGCACCTCACACACAAACTCACCCACTAACTCCTTGGATGTGGACATGATTCACACATCAATTCATGATTCTCCATCTTTAACTCTCATGGTGAAGCCAAAATCTCAAGCAAGTTAGCATCATCTTTTGGATGATTTGTTGGCGCACTTGCCATTTTATTCTGATTTTACTGAGAAATCTGTGCAAAATCTCAAATCAATCACCACAGATTCTACATAAGTTTCAACTCCACACTCTATCATTTCTACTCTCTCAACGGATATTCTTCTTCTGTCAACTAGTGATTGTATCTCGATGGATGTGCTTAACAACAAACATTCGTTGAATCTCTCAACTACTATCTCGACGGATGTCTCTCATCCGTTGAATATCACTGCACCACTTGAAATTTCAACTATTATTACAAGTACAGATGATCTAGTCGTTGTACAATCACTTTTAGGATTGAGGGAAAGGAGTGAACAGAGTGAGAGGCGGAGTTGATCTCAGGAAAAAGGAGAGGAAAAGAGTGAACAAATGCAAGCTATTTCTTCCAGCTTGGCAAAAGTGAGTGAGAAAAGTCCCACCTTAGATGGTGAAGGTGAGGGTGTGAGGGTGGGAATCCAAGGGGAGCCCTTGATGTAACAAAAGAGAGAAATTGAGAGAAATGCAGGTACATATAAAAAATAGGAAGAGCCTATTGTTAGTGAGTTAAGGGATGTCAATGAGGCTGAAAAGAAGCAACTATTTCAGCAAGAATATCAAGTTGTTTAAGACTCTATTCCTTATGAAGCTGAGGCATTTACTCACCCTGTTCCAACTTATCAAACTTTGGCTGAACAGGACAATGAGGCTGCTGAGAGATTACTAAACTTGGTGCACACAAAAACTTCAATGCTAAGGGCCAAGAATACGATTAACTCACTTCCACCTGTAGATGGTGTTAATTTTGAGTTAGATTCTAGTGGCATATTTGGGGATGCTTCTAATGATGAAGAGGATTTCATGGACATAGGGGGAGATGTAGGTCCTAGCTCAAGCAAAAACACTCTAGCATGGATGTTAGCAAAGACTATAGTGAACATCACTTCAAATCAACTCTAATCCATATTATCCATTAGATTCAAACAGCTCTTCAAGCAAGTACAGATGCCAACAGCAAGAGTCTTCTCCAAGCACACCTTGAGTCTCTTCACTTGCACAAAATTCAATCTCTAAAACAAATTCAAGATATGACTAAAATCAAGAAAGAAATTGGACAAGTCAAGAAGGACCCACTGAGATAGTATAGTCTATTCTTCTTGACACTACATTGAGAGACATTAACATGCAACTCGGGAAGGATTCTGACTTAAGTAGCAAGGTTAATTCTTTGGACACTAGGCTGAAAGTACTAGAAACTTCAATCACTAAGATACATATCAACCAAGTTCACTAGACACTCCTTCTTCATAAATTGGTTGCTGCACAAACCTTAAACCCCACTCAACTTGATGCTAACAAAAAGGGGGGAAAGATGTACTTGTCCCAGTCGGTGAGGGGGAGAAAGATGCACTTAACCAAGGTAGTGAGGGGGAGAGGGATGTGCATATTCAAGTTAGTAAAGTGATTATTCCAGCAATTACTTTCTCTAAGCCACCAGTTCTGGATATCATTGACTTAATCAAAATAGCAGCAGCTGAACTATAGCTGAAAGAGAAATGGAAGAAGCTTGATGAGAAAATTGAGAAGGATTTTGGTCCAATTGAGAAACAAGACAAAGCTGTGAAACATTTCACTCAATTGAGATCAATTTCAGTCAATGACATGAGCTTAGGGAATTTGGAAAAAGGTCAACCCTCATAAGAAGACCTTTACATGCCAATGTGATTTTACAGCCAAAGAAAAACTACCAAAAGAATTCAAGAAAAAATCCATTAGATCTGGTCTATGCAACTCCCAAGCCTGATGAGAAGAAGCTGCTCGGTAGATCCATTACCTATCACAAAGATCCCAGAGACTCAGTCTTGAAAAAGAGAATTTCTAAAGTCTACAGGAATGGCAAATTAATCTATGTGATGGCTGAGCATCCACAATTTGCAGAAGCTGAGAAAGAGGAAACGGGGAAGCTCAAACAACAGAAAAGGCAAGCTGTCTTAGATGGCAATAACCAAGTTAAGAAGCTTGCAACCACAGAAACTAAGATGCCTGTTGTGATAGCTGAGTCTATCAATGAAGAAAAGCAAGAGGGGCCAAGGCAGAAAATTAGAAAAAGAGTGAGAAAGGAAATAGCCAAAAGGAAGCTGGATTTTAGGGAAGAAAAAGATGAAGAAGATGAACCTGAGTCTACCAAGTCTACCACTACAAATCAATCAAACTTGCCCACTATAAAGCAAGCTGAAACCAAGGTCTATCCAGATGTGAATTTTCATGGAGAGCCAATAATTCCAAAGGATTAACCAATAGACTGGGAAAACCTACCTATCCCTGATCTAAACTTCCCAATTCCAACTACCTCAACTAAAAGAAGAAAATGCAAACCAAGCAAGCCAGTCAAATCAGCTCCATTCAAATCCAAAAATCTACCCAAACCAAAACCAACTATCAATAAGGGAGATCAACTCTACATATGTGACACTAAGGAGTTCTCTCGCATCAATCTTTACTTTGATGAGCTAGATGAAGTTAGGGCTATTAATGCTTATAAAAGACTTCTAGAAAGATTGGTGTTCAGATACAAGGGTGGAAAAGAGCTAACTTGGCCTCTTCACAGAATTTTCAATGAAGGCGTTTATGTCTTAGTAAAGATATTCTCCTCAATAAACAAGAACTTTGGGCTCAACATTATTTCCAAAAGGGAGATACTGGACAAAATTAAGAAGATTAGAGATAGCTGGAGAGACCCAAATGCACTCCCAAGAGTCTTAACTTATCCCTACAATGAAGATAGAGTGTATTTGAGGCCATACTGGATAATGTAGTTCGAAGATGAGAAAAACACCAGAAGATTCTTCAGATTAGAAGATCAGCTAAAAATTTCAAGCAATGAAACTCTCATGGAGATGCAAGAGAAGTTGAATCAGGCTAATGAAGATGAATCTGAATTCTACAGGAAAATTCAACACCAGATTGAAGAGAACAATGAGCAACTGGGAAAGAAGACTAGACATTCAAGGAAATAAGATAAATTTTCTCAGTCTAAAGGATCACCTTGAAAATGACATGTGAGATTTTCTATGAACCTTCCCCTGTATAATTTTCAATAAACTGTAGCACTTGTTAATTTTATCTACTATTAATCAGTCTATATTTATAAGGTGTTTTGATATCATCAAGTTTCTCTTAATTTATGCCTATAATTCCGGTAGACATAAATTGTGGGAGATTATTAGGAATATGTCATATGCTTGATGATAAGTTTACCAAAACACCTTCGTAGATTTAATTTAGTGTATTTGTAGCTCGCGACGGATGATCACTTTAATATCCATTGAGGGACTAGCTTATGTATTAATAAGTTTTGTAACACATTTCTACATACTATAATACCTTAGAGATCTAGAAGTTGTAGGATATTCAAATTCATGTTGATTACTAGATTGATATGCAAAATAGGTTGGCTAATTGTAAATATTAGACACCTTGTAATTTTGCATAAGTAAAATGGAGTTAACTGCTATTGAAGACTTTCAACGGATGACTTTACAAGGTTTCGATGAATGACCCAAGTCACATTCAACGGATGATCTAATGAAGCTTCGATGGATGATTCAATACAGTTTCAACGGATGATTGAATGAAGTTTCAACGGATGATCCAATGAAGTTTCAACGGATGTTCTAATTCAAACTAAGTTGATAGTGACTTCACAGTCACATGGGTTGATTAGATGCAAATGGATTGTGGCAACCTATTTAGAGGTTTTAGAGAACAAAGAAGCATTTTCATTTCCATGCTAACTTGAAGATATTCAAAGATGCTGGATGGAGAAATGAAGAAGCATGTAATTAGACCAACACATTTTTATCTTATTAGTTTGCCTTTTAATAATGTAACTTGGTGATATATAAACCAAGAGTATCAAGTAGAAAATAATCAAGTAAGCAATAAATCAGAGAAATAGATAAAGCTGTATCTATGAAGAATTTCTTTGTTCTTTTATAATTCTACTTGTAAGCAGCTGTGTACAATCTTTGTAGCACAGAGTTCTCGATCTTATATATATCTCTGATGGAAAAGTTCAATCCACCAGAAAGTTTTTAAATACTTGTGTTTAATTACTTTGTGTTTTATTACATCAATATTTTTATTCCACACTTTTGCTTAATCAAACACTGTTACATATTTGAGATATAATAGTTTTTGAATTCGAAAAAAACCTGAATTACATTCAACCCCCCTTCTGTAATTTATTGTTAGATTGTTTGGGAATAACAATAAAGAGAAAAGAATACAAATTATGTATTAACAACAGAATCCATTAAAAGCCTATAGAGAAAATTAGTTCATCATCTCAATAGAAAACAATACACAAGAGTATGTAAACATAGTGGAAAAGTAAGGAGAAAATATGAAAACTGTAGATGCAGCAATCTCCTCATCTTCTTCAAGTTTTTTCCCTTTTGAGCATAGCCTCCTTTTTCTCCTCTAGAAAATTAATACCTAATAATAATATATGATGTCTCTATATATATTTAACTAATATATTTTAATATTTTAATGAAAATACAAATAAGTTTCCCAAACTGATTCTATTTTCCAATTAAAATTCGTAGTTGAATTTTATTCAGAAATTATGGGCTGCTCCAGATCAATATTGATCTCTTGACCACCTTAGAATAATAGAGAATCTCGTTATCTTTGCGTGGGCTATAGAATCGCCCAATTTGGACTTTTGGAACTCAAGATATGACCCAAACAATGTAGCATGTGTGTGTAGTCCAACAAATCCTAATTATCTTTTAATAAATATCCAAAATCAGATTTATATTCTCCAATTCTTCGTAGTTTAGGATTCTTTGCCTCCTACAATAAAATATTAAAATTTATTTAATAAAAATCCAATTAAATACAAAATAAAATAAATATGAGAAATAAAATCATATAAAAAATATATAAATATAAACTCCATCAAATATCCCCACACTTAACCATGGGCACGTCCTCGGGAAATTAAAGAAACAAAAACATTCTACACCAACTAATTCGACTTTCGTAGATGACACGATTGCATTGAGCGAATGCAACAAGCCGTTAAACCCCTAGGCAGCCGTAGTAGGACGAGTTTTGTCTCGTGAGGGCATGTAGAAGATATACCCACAAAATCAAATATTTTCAATCACCAAGTCTCTCAAGCATGCAACATATCATAGTACTCCACAATTGTAAACCTCAATCACATACCTGTAATATCCGGTATATCGTGTGTAATTATTTTATCAATAAATGATTATTATATAATTATTATATGATTTCTGGTGAATTATCTGTTGATTGATATTGATATTTAGATGTTTATATGTGATAAAAGGTTAATGAGTTAATTTTATTATGTCTAGAGTATAATATAGATAGTTGTGATATTTTTCCCGTAATTTTTGGATTGATATATGATTTTAAAATAATTTATGAATTTATTAAATATATTCTGTATAATTACAAAACTATTTATAAAACCGGGAATCGTCCAACCTCAACCGTTTTTACTTTTTTACAACCCGAAACTCTTCGGAAAACTCCTTCCTAAACTAATTTGATCATTCTGAACATTTTCCGTGTTTTAACTTTTTCGATCCAGATTACGGTTTGGCCCGTACGCGTCCTGACGTACAATTTTCGATATGATAATCATTTCGATAGATCAATAAAACCCATATTATCGAAAGACGGGATATTATTACATTATTTTCCTATAAAGTGTTTTATAAGAAGCCTGGTTTGGATAATTATCCAATACGAGTATCAAATCGGATCGTTTTTGCAGTTACTTAGCGGCTAAGTAACTTATTTTTCGATCCAAAATGATCCAACACGTACCAATATTCCATAAATATAAATAGCCCTTTTTTTATTTCATTTTATTCGTATAATCATAATCGATCAGTAAAAATATAGAAAATACAGAGAAACCCCTAATAAATCGTCGCGTTCTTCATAACCAAACGAGAATTCGAAGGTGTTATCGAACTCCTATTCGAGTGTGCCATATATCAAATCGAAGCTCTCAAAAAGTTCTTTCTAAATCAATCAACCATTTTAGTGCAGAAATCAAGGTGATTTTCTTATTTATTTTGTTAGGTCACACAACATTGTAGAAGGGGGTTGAATACAGTGTAAAATACAATCAAACCGATTTCAAACAGAAGTAACAGTAAACATATATATATCGAATATAATAAACTCTGTTACAATGGAACTGTTCTCTCTCAGTGATGAACAAATATCACGAGAGCTTATAGGTTACAATGTATGATCTTCTCGATAATGATAACACATATAGTGTAAACCTATGTTTGTGTTTATATAGTACACAGTTACAAGATAACTTTTAATTGATATGGAATACAATTCAGTCTCCAAAAATATATCAATAAGATATCTTATACAATTTTTTAAGTCCTCTAACTCTTTCCATGCATATCTTCTTTTTGTATTAGTCTCGATCTTCTTTCCTGTAAATCAGCTTCCTTCCTTAACTGTTAGTCCTCCAGTACTTAAGTTCTGATATCCATCTTCCGATATTTATCTTCTGATAATCTAAGTCCTGATATCCTTAAGTTCTGACTTCCAGTAAGTACTGATTCCAGCAAGTACTAATATCTCCTATTTTTTAAGATCTGAAAACTAAACATGAAACATATTAGACATGACATCTCAAATATATCTAACAATCTCCCTGAACTTGTAAATTGTGTAAAATATATAAGTTAATAGATTTGATGATGTCAAAAACATTTAAGTTCAAATGCAATAAGAGTTTAATAAGACTATTAACTACAACTTACAATCCTTTTAGCTTTACCAACTTCACTGGATCAATCTGAATCCATAATGATTCTTACCAAAATCTCTTACCAGCTTGTCTTCAGCTTTCCTCAGAATTTCAACTAACTGTGCTTTAACCTGCATCAGTTCTTTATCTTTACTATCACCAATCTGATAAATGGTTGTTCTGAGAGCTTGAATTGATGTTCTTTCAAGTCCATCACCAAGTCTGATAACTCTAGGATGTGAGGAGTTTTCATTATAACATAAGCATCTTCCTTTCAGAATAACTTCCACCTTAGTGGAATTCTTCAGCATAGGAATTTCTCTTCCATCATCTTCAGTAATCATTGGTATATACTGAGAAGTCTTTGTACCAGAGATTCTGAATAGATCTCTTATAGCCTTCAAAATGTATTCTGACCATCTCCTTGTAACATCAGATTTTACTTCCAGAAGATAGTGAATATGTTGAAGTTCTCTGACAGACTTCTTTAGCACATCGGTATCAGCTAGTCTGTAAGTTAATCCATCATAGAGAAATAAAATCAATTTCTCCTTTAGATTTTCCTTATCATGAGCATCTATCATGATTTGAGCAGACAACACCTTGTCAAGGTGCTTTTGTTTGATTTGTTCATATGGTTTGTCTGTCAACATGAAAGGATCTCTTACAGTAACTTCTACTCATGTTTGTATCTTCTCTTCATCAGAACCTAATCCAGCTTTATCTCTAGGTTGCTTGGATCTCAATCCAAATGTTGCGAGTTGATTCATCAAGAGATTGGATTTTGGTTCAACTGGAGTAGTTTTCTTCCATAACAGCTTCTTCTTATCAGCAATTGTCATCTTTTCCAAATTAACTTGATCAGAATTTTCTGTATCTTCTGTAGCTTGCTGTTCTTCATTCTGAACAACTTGAGCAGTGTCAGAGGTTGTTTTAGATTCTTCAATTATCTTTCTTTTCTTCAGAATTTGAACAGTTTTATCTTCAATCAAATCATCACCATGCACTGTAGTTTGATAGACTGGAATGGAAGAACTTATCTTTTTCTCAATCTTTAAAGGTTCACCAACCTTTTCTTTCCCTTTTGATTTAGGATCAATTTCAGTTTGTGATCTAGTCTTGGACTTTGAAGTCTCAGAATTTGACTTCTCCCTGATCACAATGCCTTTTTCCTTAGGCCTTGAAGGTTTCTTTGTATCAGAAGCTTTAGACTTAAGATTTGTCTTCTCAGCAGCAAATCTAGCTTCTTCCCCCTTGAGAGTTTCAAAATCCATTCCTGGATTTTGTTTCATAAATAATCTTCTAGCTATCTCCTCATCAAATGTCTGGATTTTAGGATTTTTGTAATAAACAATAGTCTGCTTCCCCTTTAGCTTCATAGTTTGTAAAAACTTATGAGAGTCTCTAGATCCTAACTGAATCAGAATATCAGAACTTGACATCACACTTTGTTTATCAGAACTTGACTTCAGACTTTTAGCATTCACAGCATCAGAACTTGACTTGTTTTGTGTAGAAGATTTTCCTTGCACTTTTCCTTGACCTCTATGTTAGTGTATACTGAAAATATTTATTTGAAGTATGTATATTTATTTCTGGCCAATTTATTTGAGAATCATTTGAATGTTTATATGTTGTCTAATATTATATATTGTGAACAATCTAGTATCAAATGGGATACAGAATATTAGATTGTTAAATACGGTTATATAATATAATAAGGTTCACAGCACAGGTGGTGTTGGACAATCCACTGGTATGGCTGTAGTATTATTTAGATTAGTTTATATTACCTAATAAATAATACTAGTATACTTTGTGTATATTGAACAGGATCAAATTTAGAATTGTTCCCTTAATACTGATTAAGAAGGAGAACTAAGATTCTATGTTATTATTAATGCTTAGGTTCTTAATCCGGAAATAGTAATTGACACGTGTATATTATTTACATGCTTTGATTTATATATGAAATAATTCTTTTGAATTATATCATTATATTTTGGGTGATGGAATTATATACATGGTGGATATTATTTATTGAAGGAATCCATGTCCTGATAATATTCGGGTTAATGATGTCCCCTTGAAAGCTCAAAAAGATTTAATTATGTGAAACCCTGCAGGTGGAATTTATTCTGGCATAATTAAATAAAGGTTGAGTGGATGATCAAGGATAAAAGATATTAATTAAATAAATTATCAGTAATTTATTTAATTAATGGACATATGATATTTTAAATATGGGGAATTTAATAAGCAAATAATATTGGAACCGAATTAATTAAATTACGGTATTAGGAAAGGTAGTGCAAATATTAATTCTTTAGTGGATTGAATTAATATTTAATTATATTGGGCTAGGCTCAAGATGTAATTAGAAGGCCCAACCTAATTATCCATGGTCCCTATTGTAGCCTATATATATTCTTATTCTCTTCTTGCTTGGAATTGTGTGAAAACATATTGTAGCCACCAAGGAGCAAGAAGAGCGGATAACTTGAGAAGACGAAGGCCACACTTCGCTCAAGGGAATTTGGGAATATAATAGAAGAGCGTGGAATCAACCATTAACAAGGTAATCCTCTTTTCGTAATCTTTATCGTAAAACGTAGTAACACCCTAAGTCCGTGGTTCCCAACAATTGGTATCAAGAGCCTGGTAATGGGTTCTACGTTTTATGATATAATGTCCATGTCGTAATTATATATGCGTGTATATAGTGTTTTGCTTGTATTGGTTTTGATGCAGGTTGTTAATCCACTATTATGGCCATGTATATTTTAATTATGTGTTTGGATCCCACGTGGTTTAATCGTGGTTAATTTTTGTTTTGGGTTCCACGTGATTTAATCGTGGTTGTAATTTACACGAGGGTTGATCTTATTAGAATAGATTTTACAAAATTAGTTTTGTATTAGATCTATTTTTTCTGTAATTGTTCCGGGTATTTTGTAATAGTTATGTGCGATCGGAAATCAATTCCGGTAGTTTTTTGTTCCGCTGTGCGATTACAAGGGGCTGCTGCGGCTGCTGGGACTGCTGGGGCTGCTGCGGCAGCAGCTGGGGCTGCAGGGACTGCTGGGGCCGCTGTGGCAGCGGGGGCTGCGGGGGCTGCTGGGGCTGCTGGGGCTGCGGGGGCTGCTGGGGCTGCGGGGGCTGCTGGGGCTGCTGGGGCTGCTGGGGCTGCCGGGGCTGCTGGGGCTGCTGGGGGCGTCGGGGCGCGCTTAGGGCAGATTTTTTTTGAGAACAGGATTTTTTTTCAAGGGCCATAATAGTGGAAAATTTATTTTAATTTTTTCCATTAAATTTTAATTATTGCTTTAATTTATTGATTATATGTGTCTTTAATTATATGTGTAATTCTTTTAAAATTGCATGTTTAACTTAATTAGGACGACATAGACATAAATTTTATTTATTGCTTTAATTAAATGTTATATGTTGCTAAAATTATGTGTGTATTTTGAATGCATGATTAGACATAATTATAACAACATAGGGCCCCATTTAATTTTAAAATTCTCAATTTTAATAAAAAAAATTCTAAGTGGGAGAGGAAATTAATATGAAATTAAATCTCATGGTCTCCATTATTGGTTGTAGGTAATTTAACATAAAGACGAATATAAATTATATATACGTCACCCATCGTGGTATGTAATTTATGGTGTCTAGAATGTTATAGAAATTACTAGAACAAACTTCTTAAATTAATAAATTTTGAAAGGAATAAATACGGATTTTCTTTATTTCTGATTTGGGGCGATTTTGTCAAAAAATGGGTTCATCGAACTTGTAAGGCTGTGGGTTTTAAGCGAGACCGATGTGACTCCTCCACTAGCTGGAAATCAAACCATTGATGAATATTGAATTGAAGTATTCTATACAAGGCAAAATTACGAATATTGGAAGGTATACATGCCACCCATCGTGGCGTACCAAGTTCCATAGATTTCAAATAATTTAAGATTTGATGATGGTATACACTTAGCTATGAAAAATAATATAGTCCACCCCAACGTGGCATATTGTTTAGTAATAGGACCGAAGTAACATTTAAACAAAATTAGGTGGTATACATGTCACACATCGTGGCGTACTAGAAGCTTATGGTATTTATATGTTAGTGCATTAAATTTTAATAATTGTTAGAGGAATCAATAGATCTTAATAATTAATGCACCCTTATTTATGTGATGTTTTTATGCATGATTCTCAGGATAAAATGGGTTTTAATCAACTATTCACCATACTTAAGGATAACAAACTTACCGGACCTAACTATGTTGAATGGAAACGAAATTTGGACATTATGTTGACTGCTGAGGAGTACAAGTTTTGCACTTATGAACCCAAGCCTGAACAACCTGCTGCTGATGCTCCTGAAGATGAGAAAGAGTATTATAAACGGTGGATTAAGGCTGATGAGATATCGCGATGTTACATTCTGGCAGCAATGTCGGGTGTTTTGCAGCATCAGCATTAGTCTATGGCCACTGCTTCGGATATGCTCTTTAATCTCAAGGAACTTTTTGGAGATCAGAATAGGGCTGCTAGGCAAGTAGCCATGAAGGCTTTAATGAACAATCAGATGGCTGAAGGCACATCTATAAAGGATCATGTTCTCAAGATGATGTCGCATCTGAATGAGATAGAGATCCTTGGTGCTGACCTTGACGGGGAAACCCAGATTGACATTATCCTTATGAGCTTGTCCAAGAGTTTTGAGCAGTTCCGCTTGAATTACAACATGAACAAGAGGCAGTATAGTCTCGCGGAACTGCTGACAGAACTTCAGACAGCTGAAGGATTATTTTGGCAGAGTGTTCAAGTGAATGTGGCTGAGAAAGGTTCTTCCTCTAAGCCGAAAGGTATTAAGAAGAAGAAAAAGGCTCAGACACAGAAAACTGTGAAGGCAGTGGGAGTTCAGGGTGGTGTGAAAAAGCCTAAGGGAAAGTGCTTCAGATGCAAATAGTCAGGTCACTGGAAACAGGATTGTCCTCTTCCTAAGAAGACAAACAATACTGGTATGTCTCTTTCTCTAGTCACAGAAACATTTATAGCGGCTATATCTACGAGCACTTGGTGTGTAGATACAGGAGCCACTGATCATGTTTGTAATTCTATGCAGGGGTTCCAACTATCCAGAATGCTTAGAGATGGTGAGATATACGTGTTCATGGGAGATGCTACGAAAGTAGCAGTAGTTGCAGTAGGAGTTATTCATTTATCTTTTGGTTCTGATAGGATTTTGGTTTTGAACAATTGTCTTTATGTACCTTCTTTTAGAAGGAATTTAATTTCGATTTCTAAACTTGCTTTGGATGGTTATAATGTTTGTTTGGATCGTAATGTTTCTATTATGATGAATAAACGAATTATATGTTCTGGTACATTGCAAGACAATTTGTATATAATTAATCCTAGTCAACCTGCACTGCAACTGCAATTTAGGGAATTGAACAACACATCTTCTAACTCTACTAAAAGAAAGGAACCTTCTAGTTTGAACCAAACATATCTTTGGCACTTGAGATTAGGTCATATTAACTTGAGGAGGATTCAAAGTCTGGTAGTAGACGGGCCTTTAAGCTCATTGGCAGTGGAGCCATTTCCAGTTTGTGAATCCTGCTTGGAAGGTAAAATGACTAATAGGCCTTTCATGGCAAAAGGGAATAGAGCCAAACAACTGTTAGAATTGGTTCACTCTGATTTATGTGGACCCATGAATATCCAAGCAAGAGATGGTTTTGAATATTTCGTCACTTTCATTGATGATTATTCTAGATATGGGTACGTTTATTTGTTGCACCATAAGTCTGAGTGTTTTGATAAGTTCAAAGAGTACAAAGCTAAAACGGAGAAGCGACTTAATAAAAGTATCAAGTCACTACGATCAGATCGTGGTGGCGAATACTTGCTTGGAGAATTTAGGGAATATTTATCAGAAAATGGGATAGAATCCCAGTTAACTGCACCAGGCACACCCCAGTAGAACGGTGTAGCAGAGAGAAGGAACCGGACTCTTTTAGAGAGTGTTAGATCGATGATGAGTTATTCGGATTTACCCAAGTCATTTTGGGGACATGCCTTAGAGACAGCAGCTTATCTTCTGAACTTAGTACCTTCTAAGTCGGTTCCTAAAACCCCCTTAGAATTATGGACCGGGGATAAACCGAGTCTAAGACATATTCGAATATGGGGTTGTCCAGCACATGTGCTGAACAAGAACGCGACTAAGTTAGAATCTCGTACAGAAGTAAGGTTGTTTGTAGGCTACCCCATGGGAACGAAAGGATATTTATTTTATAGTCCGAAGAATCGGGATGTCATTATTAGCACCAATGCAAGATTCTTGGAGGAGGACTATATAATGAATCACAAACCCATGAGTAGTGTCGTTTTAGAGGAACTAGTGGGAGGGACAAATAATACCCATGAAGCTGTAGTACAAGT
This sequence comes from Apium graveolens, assembly GCF_009905375.1. Lineage (NCBI taxonomy): Eukaryota > Viridiplantae > Streptophyta > Magnoliopsida > Apiales > Apiaceae > Apium > Apium graveolens. Next base: position 23,560,997 of record NC_133656.1, on the reverse strand, counting down.
AGAACAACCACAACATAATGTACAACCTGTCACTAATACCGCACCAGTGCCTCGTCGTAGTGGGAGGGTTGTTCAACAGCCTGATAGATTCATGTTTTTGGGAGAGTCTTCAGACTTGGTCCCTGGTGAACATGATGATGATCCCCGTACATACGAAGAGGCAGTACAAGACAAAGATGCAGATCTTTGGCAAAAGGCGATGGAATCTGAGATAGAATCAATGTATTCTAATCAGGTCTGGGAGCTCGTGGAACCGCCCAAAGGTATAAAACCTATTGGATGTAAGTGGATCTACAAGAAAAAGAGGGGATTACATAAAAAGGTGAAAACCTGGAAATCAAGACTTGTTGCAAAAGGGTATACTCAGAAAGAAGGTATCGATTATGAGGAAACCTTTTCACCGGTAGTCATGCTTAAGTCAATCCATATTCTTTTATCAATAGCAGCTCATCTCGATTATGAAATTTGGCAAATGGATGTCAAGACAGCTTTTCTTAATGGAAGTCTTGAAGAAACCATCTATATGCAGCAACCAAAAGGATTCATTAAGGAAGGCCAAGAGCATCTGGTATGTAAGCTTAAGAGGTCTATTTATGGACTTAAAGAAGCTTATAGAGACTGGAATATTCATTTTAATCAGGCAGTCCAGTCATATGGATTTGATCAAAGTCCAAGCGAATCGTGCGTGTATAAGAGAAGTGAAGGTAATGCAGTGTTTTTTCTAGTACTATATGTAGATGATATTTTACTCATTGGAAACAATGTTGAGATGTTGTCATCAGTAAAGGCATGGTTGTTCAAACAATTTAACATGAAGGACTTAGGTGAAGCGGCATACATCCTTGGGATCAAAGTTATAAGGGATCACAAGAAAAGGATGTTGGCTTTATCTCAAGAGCCCTACATTGATGAAGTATTAGCTCGTTTTAACATGCAGAACTCCAAGAAAGGTTTTTTACCTTTTAAGCATGGAGTTGCTCTATCTAAGAAGCAGTGTCCTTCGACACCTAAGGATATAGAGAGCATGAAAGCAGTTCCTTATGCTTCAGCATGTGGAAGCTTAATGTATGCTATGTTATGTACGAGGCCTGACATCTGCTTTGCTGTAGGCATGGTTAGTAGATATCAGTCGAACCCAGGTCAGGAACATTGGAGTGCAGTAAAAACTATACTCAAGTACCTGAGAAGGACTAAGGAGTATATGTTAATTTACAAGGCCTCAGATCTATTTCCTTTGGGATATACTGATTCAGATTTCCAATCAGATAGGGATAAGAGGAAATCAACCTCGGGATATGTTTTTTCTTTGGGAGGTGGAGCCGTTATATGGAGGAGTGTAAAGCAGAAATGCATTGCAGACTCCACCATGGAGGCCGACTATGTGGCGGCCTCTGAGGCTGCCAAGGAGGTTGTATGGTTCAGGAACTTCCTTTTGGACTTAGATGTGGTACCTAATTTGCCTAGGAGCTTGACGGTGTATTATGATAACACTGGTGCTGTGGCAAATTCAAAGGAACCACGAGACCACAAAGCAGCTAAACATATTGAACGTAAGTATCATCTCATACGAGGAATCGTAAAGCGAGGGGATATAGTTGTGGCTCACATATCATCAAAAGACAACCGAACAGATCCTTTCACAAAGAGCTTGCCAACCAAGGTTTTTGACAAGCATGTGGAAGCGATATGAGTCAGATGGATGGACACATAGATTTTTATGTAATAGTGGATTAAATAAACACTGATGTACACATAGAATATTTTGAGTATAAGTGGGAGATTGTTAGTGTATACTGAAAATATTTATTTGAAGTATGTACATTTATTTCTGGCCAATTTATTTGAGAATTATTTGAATGTTTACATGTTGTCTAATATTATATATTGTGAACAATCTAGTATCAAATGGGATACAGAATATTAGATTGTTAAATACGGTTATATAATATAATAAGGTTCACAAAACATGTGGTGTTGGACAATCCACTGGTATGGCTGTAGTATTATTTAAATTAGTTTATATTGACTAATAAATAATACTAGTGTACTTTGTGTATATTGAACAGGATCAAATTTAGAATTGTTCCCTTAATACTGATTAAGAAGGAGAACTAAGATTCTATGTTATTATTAATGCTTAGGTTCTTAATCCGGAAATAGTAATTGACACGTGTATATTATTTACATGCTTTGATTTATATATGAAATAATTCTTTTGAATTATATCATTATATTTTGGGTGATGGAATTATATACATGGTGGATATTATTAATTGAAGGAATCCATGTCCTGATAATATTCGGGTTAATGATGTCCCCTTGAAAGCTCAAAAAGATTTAATTATGTGAAACCCAGCAGGTGGAATTTATTCTGGCATAATTAAATAAAGATTGAGTGGATGATCAAGGATAAAAGATATTAATTAAATAAATTATCAGTAATTTATTTAATAAATGGACATATGATATTTTAAACATGGGGAATTTAATAAGCAAATAATATTGGAACCGAATTAATTAAATTACGGTATTAGGAAAGGTAGTGCAAATATTAATTCTTTAGTGGATTGAATTAATATTTAATTACATTGGGCTAGGCTCAAGATGTAATTAGAAGGCCCAACCTAATTGTCCATGGTCACTATTGTAGCCTATATATATTCTTATTCTCTTCTGGCTTGGAATTGTGTGAAAACAAATTGTAGCCACCAAGGAGCAAGAAGAGAGGATAACTTGAGAAGCCGTAGGCCACACTTCGCTCAAGGGAATTTGGGAATACAATAGAAGAGCGTGGAATCAACCATTAACAAGGTAATCCTCTTTTCGTAATCTTTATCGTAAAACGTAGTAACACCCTAAGTCCGTGGTTCCCAACACTCCACTCTTATCAGAGTTTCCCTGGTCATTACTTTTATCATCCTTTTTCTTCAGTATTTCAGTAGGTGAGCATTTGGACTTAACTACCTTCTCCCCCTTTTTGGCATCATCAGGAAATAAGAGAGAAAGAAGAAGTTCAACTGAAGATTGGATTTCTTCCAATTGAGCTTTCTGAGAAACTTGGTTAGCCAGGATCTCATCAATTTGGTCTTGTTGCTTCTCTTGAGTCTTCTCAATGACTTCAATTTTCTCAAGAGTAGGTCTGATATATCTATTCTTGTCAAGCTTAAGCTGTAGATCTAGCTTATCAACATGTTCCTTTAGTGTATCAACCTTCTCGAGAGTAGAATAAAATAGACCTTGAAGATGTTTGGTAGATAGAGAAGTGATCTTGAGTTGTGTCTTTAAATCAGCATTTGAGAGCAACTCATCAGCTTTAGCAATATGCTCAGTCAGAATGTTAGAACTTGGAATGAAATCAGTGTCATTCCACTTCTTGGTCCACTACACACCTCTGTGAGTATCCTCCCAAGGAATAGGTGCTTCCTTTTCAACAAATTTCTTCACGAATTCTTCCTTTCCTAGTATAGGAACTGGAGTCTCAGCAAAAACACTATCTTCAGAACTTGAGGAAGACTCATTATGTTCTAACAATACAACAGTGTGTGAAGAAACTGGAGATTCAGGAACAACTTCATTTAAATTCTGAACATCAGAATTTATCTCCCGAGCTGGTGTGGTTGATGTAGATGGTATCTCAGCATTTAAAATTGGAAATTGAGTTGGAAATTGTTAAGCTTCTGTAGATGGAGCTTCCAGATAAAGAACATTTGGTAAATTAAAATTATGAATATCTATTTCGGAATTTTCAGTTGGTTCTTTAGTATCATCTATAGCTTTAATAGGTGAGACGGGAGGGGTTACAACTATATCAGTAGCATTTTCTTTGGCTTGAGCTGGAAGGGCTTCAATAATAATCGGTTCTTGTGAGATCAGAGATTCCTGATCCCCTTCCTCAGCTTCTTCAGTATCTTCTTGTGGAGCCTTAGCCAAATACCTCCTAGCCTTCATTTTCTTCAATCTCCTTGCCAATGAAGGAGTTGCTTTAGCAGTTTCAGAACTTACATATTTCTTTTTCAAAGTATTAGAACTTTGAGCTGCAGTTTCTTTCTGAGAAGTAACATTCTCAGCTTCAACTATCACAGGTTCTAATGCATGAACCCGTGCTTCAACTGTTTCCTCTTTATCAACAAAATTTATTATTGACCATAATTGTAATAAAAATATTCATCAAAGGATAAAGTTAAAAATAGATGAAGTAAAGATTAACAAATTGCAATTAAAACATGCACAGTCACATAATTTGAGAAACATAGACTAAAACTTGCAATTTAAAGGAAATTTCATTAATATATCAAACGAGTACATTTCATGAAATTTATCGATTACATGCAAAAATTACAAGATAGTCCTATTCTAAGATGCTTAACATCAACGGCCTTAGTCTAAGAAGTCTGACAAAGCTGATGGTGGAGAGATACGGATGGATGACTTTTAATTTTTCTTCCTACTTTTAACAAAGAGAACAGCAAGACGGATAATTTTCTCCTACTGTTTAAGAATACGGAGATGAACTTCTCTTTGGAAAGATAACAAATCATTTTTAATGTTTCCTGGAAGTTAAATCCAGATATCGAAAGGAATATTGTTGATAGGATATTAAGTCGGAATTCCATTTCTAAAAATGGTCACAGTATTTGTCCCATAGCAGTAAAACCAACTAAAATGTTCCATTGTTTGAGAGAAAGGAAAGTATAAGATTTTACCGAAGGATGATCAGTCATTTAAATAGCCAATGGAATACCAAGGGACGCGAGGACTGTTTAATGATTAAGAGTAAAACATAATGATGCCTCGTCTCCCTAGACCGATGTGTAATAATAACAAACATTAAAAAGTTAAAGCAAGAGTTAATGAGCACATAAAATAAACAATAATTATTATGCACATGCATTTTTTCAAGACCAACACGTTTATCACTAACCCATAATGATTATGACTGTTTTTATCTTACCCAAATATATTCTGATTTAAATATGACTATTTCAGTTTTTACCAAAAATAAGTCAAGTAAAGAATAATGCCACGTAAGAATCAAGTATTCCATCAGGATTTAATATCAGAACTTAACTTATATCAGATTTTAACAGTCATCAGAATATGGCTTCTGAACTCAAAAAGTGAATATCTTTTTCTGTGATTCTTCATACAAATACTGACTTGTTTTCTTCAGAGTTTAATCATCAGAACATCCATCAGAACTTGTCCTCAGAATTTATGCAAATGACACTTAACTTTTTGTCAAAAACAACTTAATCACCACAGTAATTTTCATCATTCATATGGAGTGAAAGTGTGTGCATTCAGCAGAATATTAGATAAAGATTAAAGTCTGATAAACTTCAGTACATCTTAGAAATAAGGCATAACTCTGAAAAGTGCTTAAAATCTGTCATCAATCCTGAAGTCTACTATAGAACAAATTTATGCAAGAGTCCACCTCAACTGTTTGTGCTCATTTTATGCATCTTTTGAAATTCCTTTTTACAGTGGCTTCTTAGTGTAAGTGAGTCACGACTGCTTATCAGAATTTATGTTGTTGTCATAGTATTTCTCTAGTAATCAGAGAATGTGAAAAGTCACCAAGAAAATTTATTTGCTTTTCAAATGCATATTACTTAATACCAGCAATGCACTTGGGTCTTCCCTTCCACATATTTACTCTAGATCTCAAAGGAGTACCTGATTTTTCTTTTCTTTTCTTTTCTTTTCTTTTGGATAAGTGAGGCTTATCAGCATTTAGTTCATTCTTAAGATTTACTGACATCAGAATCTAACAGATAAGAAGCAAGAATCTAGTTTGTGACTTAGTAATAAGATACACAAAGTAAACTTGACTAAGCTCAAAATCAGAATTTGCTTGTGTTAATGAGTTTCCACATAAATAACTAATTCAAACATGGGATATCTAGTATGTAGGTCAGCATCTAGCACAGTTATTGTTGTGCATATTTTGTGTACTTGTTCATTTCACAAACAAAACACCTAAGTAGATTTTACTTAGTGAAATAATGTAGCACTCGACGGATAAGAATTTTAGTCCCGACGGATAAATCTATAGTCCCGACGGATAATGATTTATTATCCATCAAGTGAGTAGCTTATGTAATAATGAGTCTGTAGCACATTTCTGCATACACCTTTGTATAGAGTCTGTAGTAGCATATAAGTCATGTGGACTTTAACTAGATATGCAGAATAGGTTGATTAATTGTACATAGATGATGTCTTGTAATTCTGCATAAGAGAAATGAAGTTAAGTGCCTGATTGCTACCCGACGGATAAACTACAAAGCACCCGACGGATGATCAACAACCCGACAGATGATCAACAATCTGACGGATGATCATGAACCCAACGGATAAAGAATTCAAATATCAGTTGACAGTGACAACTGGTCACATGCGTCGAGATGTATGCAAAGGAAGCCTATTAACTGCGTAATAGAGAACAAAGTAGCAAAGCATAAAAACTGATAGTTTTTATAATGATTCTATCTTTTGACTTTGTAATCTTGGTAATATATAAACCAAGAAGTAGCAAATAGAAACCAAGATCTGAGATACAAAAAGTGAGAAACATTTGTAAGCAGAATTATTAGCATTTCTCTGTATTCTCAGTAGTTCAAATTTGTAAGCAGCTGTGAGCATTCTTGCACACAGAGTTCTCTCGATATAATATATATCTCTAGTGGAATTGTTTAAATCCACCAGAAAGTTTTTAAAGACTCTTGTTTTAATTACTTATGTTTTGATTCAATTAAGTTTTTATTCCGCATTGTGCTAATCAAAACACTAATATTTGTATTCGAGTTTGAACATTTTTATTTTAAGAAAAAAGGTTCAAGAATTCCATTCAACCCCCCTGCTGTAATTCTTGCTATATTGTTAAGGGACTAACAGTTATCCTCATCGGATTGAATAGTCACAGAACATTCAAAACACTATCAGAGTTTAAAGATCCACATCAGATATCAATCAGTATTTAATGAATTTCACTTAAAGAACAAATTTCATGAAGATAAGACAATCTATAAACACTGATCATAAAGTCTGATGCATGAGAACAAAAACTAAGCAAATTTAGAGAAAGAACCTGAAACCATTCCAAATTCATTTACCAGTCTTGTAAAAGTAGCTTCACATAATGGTATTGTGAAGATATCAGCTAGTTGTTGATCTGTTGTAACAAAATGCAATTCCACTGTACCTTCCATCACATGTTCCCATATGAAATGGTACCTAATGCTGATGTGCTTTGTCATTGAGTGTTGAACTGGATTACTTGTCATAGCAATAGCACTTTGATTATCACAGTAAATAGGGATTTTAGAAAATTCTAACCCATAATCCAGTAACTGATTCTTCATCCAAAGAATCTGTGCACAACAGCTTCCTGCAGAAATATTTTCTGCTTCTGCAGTTGATGTGGAAATTGACTTCTGTTTCTTACTAAACCAAGAAACCAATCTGCCTCCAAGAAATTGGCAGCTTCCACTAGTGTTTTTCTTGTCTATTTTACATCCTGCAAAATCTGCATTTAAGTAACCTATTAGCTTAAAATCTGATTCTCTGGGATACCACAATCCCAGATCAGCTGTACCCTTAAGGTACTTGAAAATTCTTTTCACAGCTATTAAGTGAGGTTCTCTTGGATTAGCCTGAAATCTTGCACAAAGACAGGTAGCATACATGATATCAGGTCTACTTGCAGTTAAATAGAGTAAAGAACCAATCATACCTTTGTAGTTAGTAATATCTACTCGTGAGCCAGTATCTTTATCTAACTTGGTTGTAGTGGCCATGGGAGTGGATGCAGTTGAACAATCTTGCATTCCAAACTTCTTCAGTAAATTTCTGGTGTATTTGGTTTAACAGATAAAAGTACGTTCTTCATTTTGCTTGACTTAAATGCCCAGAAAATAACAAAGTTCTCCCATCATACTCCTTTGATATCTTGACTGCATTTGCTTTCCCAATCTCTCATAGAGTTTGGCATTTGTAGAACCAAATATGATATCATCAACATATATCTGTACCAAAAGTAAGTCCTTTCCATGGTTGAGGTAGAACAGTGTTTTATCAATTGTACCTCTGTGAAATCCACTTTCCAGAAGGAATTGAGCTAAAGTCTCATACCATGCTCTAGGAGCTCGCTTAAGGCCATAAAATGCTTTATCAAGCCTGTAGACATGATTTGGAAATTTTGAATCTACAAAGCCTGGAGGTTGTTCAACATAGACCTCTTCTTCCAATTCTCCATTAAGAAAAGCACTTTTCACATCCAATTGAAAGACTTTAAACTTTTTGTGAGCAGTATAAGCCAAAAAGATCCTTATGGCTTCTAATCTAACAACTGGTGCAAATGTTTCATCATAATCAATACCATCCTATTGAGAGTAGCCTTTAGAAACCAGCCTTGCTTTATTCCTTATATATGTGATTTGGTCCACTTCCTTACAGATTGAAGTTGGCTTCTAGAACTGGATCCTCCCCCCATGATCCATGTTGTCTCCATCAGCATTTTCTGATGCTCCCCCTGTAGTTATGCTCTCTGAGACTTCAGAGTTTGACTTGGATCCTTCAGGATTTGAAGTATCGGAGCATCTAGAATTATCAGAATTTGGCTCATCAGAACTAGATGAATCAGCACTTGAAGAGCCAGTGACAGGTTCTGATGCTTCTTGAGAGTCTTGAGATGTGGTAGGATCTTCAGCTTGCTCCTTCTAGACAGGTGCATTTTCCTTTGGAGTTGTTACAACAGATTCAATGATATCAGTACATACAGGTTCAGAGTTTAAGTCATCAGAATTTACAGAATCAGAATTTAAGTCTTCAAGCATAGTTCGTGTAGCCTCAATGAGAGCCCTGTTCTTTCTTTCTACAACTCCATTTTGTTGAGAAGTTCCAGGTGCAGAAAATTCCTGTTTAATTCCATGCTCTTTGCAGAACTCTTTCATGATTGAATTCTTGAACTCAGTGCCATTATCACTTCTTATAATTTTAACAGAATCTTTGACCAACTTATCCAGCTGTCTGACATGATTAGTTAGAGTAAATGCAGTTTCATTCTACTTATGCAAGAAGTACACCCATGTGTACCTTGTGAACTCATCCATTATAACCATATCATATTTCTTCTTTGAAATATACATGACATTGACTGGACCAGATAGATCAACATGCATTAGGTGATAAGGCTCAAGAATTGATGACTCAGTTTTGCTCTTGAAAGAAGATTTTCTTTGTTTTGCCTTTTGACATGAATCACAAAGGCCATCGGGAGAAAATACTGATTTTGGCAATCCTCTCACAAGATCTTTCTTTACAAGCTCATTTATGTTGTTGAAGTTTAACTGAGAGAGTCTTTTGTGCCAATTCCTGCTTTCTTCAATTGATGCTCTACTCATCAGACAGATTGCAGAACCATCAGAACTTGTTGAAAGTCTGGCTTCATAAATGTTACCATGCATGTAACCTTTCAGAACCACTTTTCCTGTAGAATTGCTTACAACTTCACAGTGTTCTTCAAAAAAATCCACATGATAACCTCTGTCACAGATTTGACTCACACTCAGCAAATTGTGTTTAAGTCCTGAGACAAGAGCTACTGTTTCAATGATGACATGTCCAACATTAATATTGCCATATCCCAGAGTTTTTCCCATGTTGCCATCTCCATAAGAAACTTCTGGGCCAGCTTTCACCATAAAGTCTGGGAGCAGGGCTTTATTTCTAGTCATATGTCCTGAACATCCACTATCAAGTACTAGGATGTTTCTCCTGTTGCCCTGCAATCATAAAGACCACTAATGGTTAGTTTTAAGGACCCAGACTTGCTTGGATCATTTGGCCTTTTTAAGGTTGTTAGCATTTGCAGTGGATTTAATATCAGAGTTTATGCTAACATACTGTTTATCAAAACTTATATCATAATTTGCATCAGATCTTACACTAGAAGGAATTAAAGTAACTTTCTTCAAAGAAGGTTTTATTTGATAATAATCATAGTATAAACTATGATATTCCTTACAAGTATAAATGGAATGCCATAAACTTCCACAATGAAAACAAGGATTTTGTGGCTTAAACCTAACAGAATGACTCTTAACTCCTGACTTAGGAGGTAAAGAGTTTATATTCTTATTCTTCCGGCAAAAAGAAGCAAGATGGTTAGAGTTTCCACAGTTATAACATTTCTTTCTAGGAGCATTAGGAATAGGCATATAGTTATTGCTTTTATTCACACCTTCCTTTCCATTCCTGTTTTTCCTAGCTGCCTTAACCTTGTTGACATTCCTTATTTCTTTCAGCTTATGCTTAAGCTGCTTCTTTGTCATTAAGCCTATGTTTACTTTAGCTGGTTTATCTTGTTCTAATTTGTCAGAAGTTGACTTCTCCTTAACTTCTGTCTCAGACTCTTTCATTTTTTCAGAATCAGACTTTACAGTTTTAGCTACAAACTTAACAGGATTTACCTTTCGCTTAACAGTTTGTTTAACAATAATTGGCTCAATTTGTTCAGTTCCTTTTTAACTTTTATCATCTCCATAACCTAAGCTCTCTTTCCAGTTTCCACTACTTAATAAATTCTGAGTTGTTCTGCCAGAGTTAGTCCAAATCCTGATAATCTTTTTTTTTCTTTTTCTAACTCAGTTTTGAGAGATTTATTCAATTTTAGCAATTCATCTCTAACATAAAAAGCATCATCTCTCTCTTTCTGAGTTTGATGGAACATAACTAACTCCTTTTCTAAATAATCATTCCTTTTCTTAAAAGCAAGATTTTCAGAAGTTAATCTTTCACATGTTAAAGTTTGATCTTTGTAGCTAATAAACATGGTTTTAAGATATAATCTCAACTCAGTAATATCATCAATATGAAAGGCATAAGTTGTTTGAGGTACCTTTAATTCAGCAGTTTCAGGGCTGCCATCAGCATTTGCCATCAAGGCATAGTTCACCTCATCTTCAGAATCTGAAGAGTCTGTCCAGCTTTTCTTCTTTGTGATAAGTCCCTTCCCTTTGTCACTTTTTCCTTTCTTGCAGTCAGGAGATATGTGACCTCTTTCACCACAATTGTAGCATTTGACTTTTGAGTTGTCTCCTCTGTTAGACTTTGCACCTTTGCCTTCAGATTTTCTGGAACCTTTCTTATCAGTACTTCCACCTTTCTTGAAAACTTTTTTCCCCTTCTGAATTTCCTGTAGGCTATCTTTGTGATACCCTTCACCATAAGAGCACACAATTTTATCATCTCTTCATGAGCATCTATTTCAGGTAAACTTTCATTTTCTGAATCATCATCATCAGAAGTTGATGATTCTGGATCAGACTTTGTGATGAGAGCTTTTCCTTTGCCTTTCTTTAAGACATCCACTTTGGGGAATTCCTCCTCAGCCTTAAGAGCAATTGTCCTTGACTTTATCCCTTGTCTCTTGCTTCTTTGATCCATATCAAGTTCATAAGTCTTGAGCATACCATAAATTTCAACAAGAGCATAGTTATCTCTTATAATAGCAGCCTTCAAATCCCAACTTTCAGGAAGAGCTAAAAGGAATTTTAGATTTGAATCTTCAAGATCATATTCCTTGTCCACCAGTGACAGATCATTCAAGAGTTTGACAAACCTGTCATATAAGTCAGTTAATGACTGTTAGATATATTTGAGATGTCATGTCTAATGTGTTTCATGTTTAGTTTTCAAATCTTAACAAACAGGAAATATCAGTACTTACTGAAACCAGCAATTACTGGAAGTCAGAACTTAAGGATATCAGTACTTAAATTATGAGGAGATAACTATCAGAAGGTGGATATCAGAACTTAAGTGCGGGAGGACGAACAGTTAAGGAAAGGCTGACTGAAAGGAAAGAAGATCAAGACTAAATAAAGAAGAGATATGCATAGAGAAGATTTGTATGGAAAATAGAAGACTTGGAAAAGAAGATATCTAATTGATATATTTTAGGATACACAATCATATTCAATATCAATTAGAGATTATCTTTTAACTGTGTAGTATATAAACACAGACATAGGGTTTACACTATATGTGTTATCATAATTGAAGTTATTATTTATTGTAACTCTAGCAGCTCTCGTGATAATTTGTTCATCACTGAGAGAGGACAGTTTCATATTGTAACAGAGTTTATTGTGTTGAATAAAATCTATTTTCTGTTACTTGTGTTCTTATATTCGATTTGATTGTGATAAACACTGTATTCAACCCCTTTCTACAGTGTGTGTGACCTATCAAGTAGTATCAGAACAATCTGTTAACACACAAACATTTTAAGATCCAAAAACAATCATGTCTGAAGAAGAACAAACTCTAACCAAGCCCACCAAAACTGAAGAACCTCCAAAGACTCAAATCCATAGTCGATATGAGACTATTAGAGTTCCCATACTGAAACCATCTGAATATCCCATATGGAAGGTGAGGATGTCTATGTTTCTGGAAGCTACTGATCCAGAATACCTTGAAAGAATCAATGAAGGACCACAGAAGCCAACCAAACTCTCTATTGTTGTTGCAGGTGAACCAGCAAAGTCTGTACCAAAGGAGAAGAGTGATTACACTGCTGAAGATATCTCATCAATTGCTAAGGATGCTATGGTACGACACTTGCTGCATAGTGCCATTGATAATGTAATGTCAAATAGGGTAATTAACTGCAAGACTATAAAGGAGATATGGGATGCCTTGGAGACAAGGTGCCAAGGAACTGATTCAATTAAGAAAAATAGGAAGACTATACTCACTCAAGAGTATGAACACTTTGACTCAAAGCCCGATGAGTCATTAACTGGTTTATATGACAGATTTGTCAAACTCTTGAATGATTTGTCACTAGTTGACAAGGAATATGATCTTGAAGATTCAAATCTTAAATTTTTGTTAGCTCTTCCTGAATGTTGGGATTTGAATGCCACCACTATAAGAGACAACTATGCTCTTGAAGAAATAACTCTTGATGATATTTATGGGATGCTCAAGACTTATGAACTTGAGATGGAACAAAGAAGCAAGAGGAATGGATGAAAGTCAAGGACAGTTGCTCTTAAGGCTGAGGAGGAATTCCCCAAAGCAGCTGCCTCAAGGAAAGACAAGGGAAAAGATCTCATCACAAAGTCTGATACTGAATCATCAAGTTCTGATACTGATGATGACTCAGAAATTGAAAGTTTACCTGAGATGGATCCTGATGAAGAGATGATGAAGCTGTGTGCTCTTATGGTGAAAGGAATCACAAGGATTGCATACAGGAAATTCAGAAAGGGAAAGAAGTTTTCTAGGAAAGGTGCAAGTTCTGATAAGAAGAGTTTCATAAAATCTGAAGGAAAAGAAGGAAAGTCTGACAGAGGAGATTACACAAATGTCAAATGGTACAACTGTGGTGAGAAAGGCCACATATCTCCTGATTGCAAAAAAGTGAGGAGTGACAAAGGAAAGGCTCTTGTCACAAAGAAGAAAAGCTGAACAGACACTTCAGATTCTGAAAGTGAGGTGAACTATGCCTTGATGGCAAATGCTGATAGCTGTTCTGATGCTGCTGAGTTAAATGTACCTCAAACTACTTATGCCTTTTATACTGATGATATTAATGAGTTGAGAAGATATCTTAAAACCATGTTCATTAGTTATAGAGATCAAACTTTAACTTGTGAAAGATTAACTTCTAAAAATCTTGCTTATAAAAAGAGGAATGATTATTTAGAAAAAGAGTTAGTCATGTTCCATCAAACTCAGAAAGATAGATATGATGCTTTCTATGTTAGGGATGAAGTACTTAAAATGAATAAATCTCTAAAAACTGAGTTAGAAAAGGAAAGAGAGATTATCAGGACTTGGATTAACTCTGGTAAAGCAACTCAGGATATTCTTAGTAGTGGAAACTGGAAAGAGGGATTAGGTTATGGAGATGATAAGAATAATAAGGGAACTGTAGAGATTGAGCCTATAGTTGTTAAACAAAAGCCAAAGGTAAATCCTGTTATGTTCGTAGCTATAAAGTCTGATATTGATAAATCAGAAGTTAAAGAGAAATTAACTTCTGAAAAATCAAAACAGGGTAAGACAACTGAAGTAAACATTGGCTTAATGACAAAGAAGCAGCTTAAGCATAAGCTGAAAGATGTTAAGAATGTAAACAAGGTAAAGCCACCTAGGAAAAATAGGAATGGAAAGGAAGGTGTGAACAGAAGTAACAATTATAAGCCTGTTCCTCATGCTCCTAGAAAAACATGTCATAACTGTGAAAATTCTAACCATCTGGCTTCTTTTTGCTGGAAAAATAAGAACATAAACTCCTTACCTTCAAAGTCAGGAGTTAAGAGTCAGTCCGTTATATATAGGCCATAAAATCCTTGTTTTCATTGTGGTATTTTATGGCATTACATTTATATTTGTAAGGAATATCATAGTTTGTACTATGATTATTATCAAATAAAACCTTCTTTAAAGAAAGTTAGCATTGTTCCTTCTAGTGTAAGTTCTGATTCAAAGTCTGATAGTGTAATTGCTGATAAGAAAAATGTTAACATAAACTATGATGCTAAATCCGCTACAAATGTTAACAAACTTAATAAGGCCAAAGGATCTAAGCAAGTATGGGTCCTTAAAACTAGTCATTAGTGGTCTTTGTGATTGCAGGGCAACAGGAAAAACATCCTAGTTCTGGACATTGGATGTTCAGGACATATGACTGGAAATAAAGCCCTGCTATCAGACTTTGTGGAGAAAGCTGGCCCAAGTGTTTCTTATGGAGATGGCAACATGGGAAAAACTTTGGGATATGATAATATCAATCTGGGGAATGTCATCATTTAAAAAGTAGCTCTGGTCTCAGGACTTAAACACAATCTGCTCAGTATTAGTCAAATCTGTGACAGAGGTTATCATGTGGATTTCTTTGAAGAACACTGTGAAGTTGTAAGCAAATCTACAGGCAAAGTTTTTCTGAAAGGATACAGGCATGGTAACATTTATGAATCCAAGCTTTCAACAAATACTGATGGTTCTGCAATCTGTCTGTTAAGTAGAGCATCAATTGAAGAAAGCTAGAATTGGCACAAGAAACTCTCTCATTTAAATTTCAACAATATAAATGAACTAGTCAAGAAAGATCTTGTGAGAGGTTTGCCAAAATCAATATTTGCTCCTGATGGTCTTTGTGATTCCTGTTAAAAGGCAAAACAAAGAAAATCTTCATTCAAGAGCAAGACTGAATCTTCAATTCTTGAGCCTTATCACCTATTACATGTTGATCTATTTGGTCCAGTGAATGTCATGTCTATTACAAAGAAGAAATATGCTATGGTCATAGTGGATGAGTTCACCAGATACACATGGGTGTATTTCTTGCACACAAAAAGTGAAACTGCATCTATTTTGATTGATCATGTCAAGAAACTGGATAAATTGGTCAAAGATTCTGTGAAGATCATAAGAAGTGATAATGGCACTGAGTTCAAGAATTTGATCATGGAAGAGTTCTGCAAAGACCATGGAATAAAGCAGGAATTTTCTGCTCTTGGAACTCCACAACAAAATGGAGTTGTTGAAAGAACGAATAGAACTCTTATTGAAGCTGCACGAACTATGCTTGATGAAGCAAAGTTGCCAACCTACTTTTGGGCTGAAGTTGTGCATACTGCTTGCTTTACTCAGAATGCACACTCATTAACAAGCATGGAAAAACACCATATGAGATGGTGAAGAAAAAGAAGCCAAATCTGAAGTATTTTCATGTATGTTGATGCAAGTTTTTTGTTCTTAAGACTCATCCTAAACAGCTATCCAAATTTGATATAAAAGTTGATGAAGGAATTTTTGTTGGATATCCACTTCCACAAAAGCCCTCAGAGTCTACAATTTAAGAACAAGGGTTGTCATGGAATCTATCAATGTCTCTTTTGATGATAAGAAGATTACAGGACTTGAAGATTTCAATGATCATGATCAGCTGAGATTTGAGAATGAAGTTTTAAATTTTGATACTGTAAATCCTGACAGTCTAACTCCTGACAGTCTAAATCCTGATACCGCAAACTCTGATGGATTAAACTCTGATGTTATTGAAACTGTGGTGACTACGCCAAAGGAAGATGCACTTATGCAGGGGGAGCATACTGAAGATACAACCATATCTCAAGAAGCATCAGAACCTACAGCAGGCTCTTCAAGTTTTGATTCATCAAGTTCTAATGGGCCAAGTTCTGATAATTCTGGAAACTCAAACTCTGAAGGATCCAACTCAGAGAGCATAATTTCGGGGGGAGCATCAGAAAATGTTGATGAAGACAGCATGGATCATGGGGGAGCATCTAGTTCTAGAGAAAATCTTCCATCTACAAGGAAGTGGACTAAAGCACATACACCTGACTTAATTATTGGAAATCCTGATGCAGGTGTCAAAACTAGAACAGCTACATCAAATGAATGTCTTTATCACTCTTTTCTCTCTCAGACTGAACCAAAAAAGTGGAAAAAGCTCTTCAAGATGTTGATTGGGTGCAAGCAATGCAGGAAGAGTTAAATGAATTTGAAAGAAATAAAGTCTGGACCCTAGTGCCAAGACCAAAGAACAGATCTGTTGTGGGTACAAAGTGGGTGTTAAGTAACAAAACTGATAGTGATGGCATAATTACAAGGAATAAAGCAAGGCTAGTTGCAAAAGGATATTCTCAACAAGAGGGAATTGATTATGATGAAACATTTGCACCAGTTGCTAGATTGGAACCCATAAGGATATTTTTGCCTTTTATTGCTCACAAAAAGTTTACAGTCTTTCAAATGGATGTGAAAAGTGCTTTTCTCAATGGAGAACTAGAAGAGGAAGTATATGTTGAACAACCTCCAGGTTATGTAGATTCAAAATTTCCTAATCATGTCTACAGACTTGACAAAGCACTTTATGGCCTTAAGCAAGCTCCAAGAACATGGTATGAGAAACTAGCTCAGTTTCTTCTGGAAAGTGGATTAAACAGAAGGACTATTGACAAAACATTATTTTATCTCAACCATGGAAAGGACTTACTTTTGGTGCAGATATATGTTGATGATATCATTTTTGGTTCTACAAATGACAGACTTTGTAAAAAGTTTGCCAAGATGATGCAGTCAAGATATCAAATGAGTATGATGGGAGAACTCAACTATTTTCTGGGCCTTCAAGTCAAGCAGAATGAAGAAGACACTTTTATTTGTCAATCCAAGTGTACCAGAAATTTGTTGAAGAAATTTGGAATGCAAGATTGTTCAAGTGCATCCACTCTTATGGCTACTACAACTAAATTGGATAAGGATACTGGTACATCAGTAGATATTACTGATTACAGAGGTATGATTGGCTCACTACTCTATCTTACTGCAAGTAGACCTGATATCATGTATGCTACCTGTCTTTGTGCAAGATTTCAAGCAGATCCAAGAGAACCTCACTTAACAGCTGTGAAAAGAATTTTGAAGTACCTTAAGGGTACAGCGGATCTGAGATTGTGGTATCCTAGAGAGTTAGACTTTGAGCTAATAGGTTACTCAGATGTAGATTTTGCAGGATGCAAAATTGAAGGAAAAGCACAAGTGGAAGCTGCCAATTTCTTGGAGGCAGATTGGTTTCTTGGTTTAGCAAGAAACAGAAGTCAATTTCCACATCAACTGTAGAAGCAGAATACATTGCTATAGGAAGTTGTTGTGCATAGATTCTTTAGATGAAGAATCAGTTAATGGATTATGGGTTAGAATTTTCTAAAATTCCTATTTACTGTGATAATCAAAGTGCTATTGCTATGACTAGTAATCCAGTTCAGCACTCAATGACAAAGCACATCAGCATTAGGTACCACTTCATAAGGGAACATATGGATGAAGGTACAGTGGAATTGCATTTTGTTCCAACAGATCAACAACTAGCATATATCCTCACAAAACCACTATGTTTTGCTACTTTTACAATATTGGTAAATGAACTTGGAATGGTTTCAGGTTCTTTTTCTAAATCTGCTTAGTTTATGTTCTGATACATCAGACTTTATGATCAGTATTTACAGATATTACTATCTTTGTGTATTCTGTGCTTAAATTGAAATTTGCTTAAGTGCTGATTGTTGTCTGATGTGAATTTCTAAACTCTGATAGTGATATGCATGCTTCTGTGACTATTCAATCCAATGAGGATAATTGTGCTAAATGCTAACCTAGTAATCTTTAATATACTAAAAATCCCATGTATGAAGTAATTATTTATGTGGAAATCTTTTAACACAAGCAAATTCTGATATTGAGCTTAGTTAAAGTTTACTTTGTGTATCTTGTTACTAAGTCAAAAACTGGAATAGTGCTTCTTATCTGTTAAGTTCTGATGTTGGTAAATCTGATGGATGTACTAAGTGCTAATAAGCCTCACTTATCAAAAGAAAAAGAAAAGAAAAGAAATAAAAATCAGGTACTCCTTTGAGATCTAGAGTAAAAATGTGGAAGGGAAGACCCAAGTGCATTGCTGGTATTAAGTTATATGCATTAGAAAAGCAAAATAAAATTTTCTTGGTGACTTTTCACATTCTCTGATTACTGGAGAAATACTCTGATAATAGCATAAATTCTGATATGCAGTCGTGACTCACTTACACTAAGAAACCACTTTAAAATGGAATTTCAAAAGATGCATAAAATGAGCACAAAATAGTTGAGGTGGACTCATGCATGAACTCATTCTATAGTAGACTTCAGAATAATGACATATTTTAAGCGAAGTTCTTAGTTATGCCTTATTTCTAAGATGTACTGAAGTGAATCAGACTTTACTCTTTGTCTGATATTTAGCTTAATGCACACACATACACTCCATATGAATGATGAAAATTACTGTGGTGATAAATGTTGTGTTAGATAAACAGTTCAAGTGTCAGTTGCACAAATTCTGGGCACAAATTATGTTCTGAAGAAACGAAATCAGTATTTGTGTGAAGAATTACAGAAATAGACATTCACTTTTCGAGTTAAGGAGCCATGATCTGAGTCATTTCATATTCTGATGATCCTTTACATTTTGATAATAATCAAGTTGTGCTGCTCACGTGGTATTGTTTATTTGCTTGGTTTATTTTTGGTTATTCTTAAATGGGATTATTTTATCAGAATAATTGTTTAAATGGGATTACTTGATTAAAGGGATTACTTGGTTAGTGGGACGGTTTTTCTCCTTGAAAAACTGCATATGATAAGTAATAATTACTGAATACCCGTGCCCATTAATTATTTTTTACTGCTGCATGCCTGACAGGTGTCCAAAGACCTTTCATATTTATCTCAACGGTTATCTTTTACCATGTATAAGTAAAAGAGAGAAAAGATTGTCAAATCTTTTATTCACTTTTATACTCTATCTCTCTCTTGGTACTCTTATACTCTCACTATTTTCTGACGATTTATCACACAGGCATTTTCTCGAACACCTTTCAGTAACTCAAATTTTTCACTGATTTATAAATGGCACCTAAAGATATTATCTTCAATGGAGCAAAGTTTGTTCCTAATAACTATGTTGCCATTCTTTCCACGCAAGAAGCTCCGTCAAAACTTCACTTTGTTCAGGACTTCGTAGCTAATAGTGAAATCGGATACGCTTTGACTCAACCATCAAGTTTTTCTGGATCATAAGTGCTGACATTCTGGAGAACAGGGGTTTATGATGATGGTGGTAAGCGTGGATCTCCTAGTATTGTCTTTACAGCAAATGAGGGGGATTATGTTGTTACTCGGACAATGGTTCGCAGGGCTCTCTATTTACCTGAAAATGTTCAATTTAGTGCTGCTGTTGAGGAACCACTGCTTCAGGAAATGATGGTTGATTTGGGCTATGAAGAAAGTTTAGCAAAAATGGGTCAACTCAAACGTGCACACATGCGCCGAGAATGAAGCTTTTTCTTTGACTGCATCACAAAGGCATTTGGTAACAAATGTACAAATTTTGATGCCATTCCAATCTTGTCTAAACAAATTGGGTATGCTCTTCTCCATCAGTCTCATTCTGATTTTGCTAGAACTGTGCTATGCTTTATTAGTGACAGAATGAAAGAGGATAGGAATATTATCTATTTTTCTAGATTCTGTCAATTAATTTATAGTCACTGTACAGAAGATGAACCTATATTAGCCAGTGACCTGTTAGAATCCTTTAAGATAGCCAAAAGGGCTTTTACTGATTTACTAAATGCTGATAACAAAAAGGCAATTTTGAGAACTCTTAGAATTCCCTTAGTTGTCAAACAAGCCCTGATAAATGTTGATGCTGCCAAATACTCTGTAATTTATCCTGATGTACCACAACCACAACCTCAACCACAACCATCAGAACCTACTCCTGTCCCTCCTCAAACACAAACATCAGAATATGCTCATTATCCATCAGCACATACTACAGTGCAGCCTTCTTTTGCTAGAGTAACAACATCAAGATCTAAGAAAGTTTCACAGTAGAAAAGAAGGAGGATCATCTTGAGAGATGAATCAGATGATGAGGCACAGGTTCAACCTACAGAACATGTTATTCCTGCAGCTGAGAAAGTCTCTTCTCAGAAAGATATAGAGACTGGGAGTTCTAGGTCCCTGAAAAGGCCTAGAAAAATTCATTCTGATGATGCGGCTCCTACAATCTTTTCAAAAGCAAAAAGATTTAAAATATTAGCAAAAAGGCCTGCAGATTCTGGTAAAGGAATGAAAGCAGCAGCTAAGGAAGGGGGTCAGAAATCTCTGATCTCACAAGACCCTGTTGAAGCTCACAATTCTCTAAGTGATGATCCAGACCTTCATGCAACTCATCACTCTCCACTTCATGAGCCAGAAACAACTCATATTCCCACACCTCCAGTATCTCCAGTACATGATGATAACCAGGGGCCAAGTGATGAAATTGACATCCATAACTTGGAAGTGCCTCAGATTTTGTATCTGGAAGCTCCACCAACTACACAATTTTCTCAGCACACTCCTCCAGCCACTCCAGTGCTAAATTCTGATGATCATAGAGATGGATCTCCAATTGCTTCTCATACAGTCATTTTATCAGCAGATGATGATAGTCAAGATTCTGCCACTTCTGTTGCACTGCCTGCTGCAAACTCTGTTGAAGCTGATGTTAATGTAGATGCTGATGCAGCTGGTCCATCTGGACATGCTCCTCTACCACCAGCTGATAAGGTTGCTTTTATCGAGAAGTTTGTAGAAAGGGCTCCTCCAGTTCCTTGGAGTGAGACTCAAAGAGGGCAAGAGTGGATCAAAGACTGGAATAATGTTGAATTTGTCTCTAATGCAGCTGTTCTTTCTGAACATCTGAAAAAAGCTGGTGAGATGTTTGCCAATGATGATTTCAAGACACATCTTAGAGTTACAGCACTGAGTACAAGGCACCTTCAAGGTCAACACTCAGCAACTCACGACCAGCTGGACAAAATTCGAAATGAATTGCAAGAGGATGCGGAGAAGCAGAAGTTTTTCAAGCCTAACTTTGACCGTTTAGCAAATATTGAAAAGTCTCAAGACAAGCAGCAAGCTCAAATTTCTGATCTTTTACAAAATCAAGCTGCTCAACAAGTTCAGCTCAATGAACTTCAAAATTCTGTGGAACTGCTTGTCTCCCTGCTTCTTCCTGATGCTGCCAAAAAGGGGGAGAAAGTAATTAAGTCCAAATGCAAGTCTACTAAATCACAGAGTGAAAAATATGATGAAAATGAAGATCAGGGAAACTCTGAAAAGGGTGGAGGTCAAAGAAAAAGCAAAGGCTCTTCATTACAGAAAGACAAAACTACAAGTCAAAGGCTAAGTTCTGATGCTGGCAAGAAATCAAGCTCAGGTAAAAAAGTTCTAGTCAATCCTGAAGATCTTGATGAAGAGATCTCAAAGAAGCTGTTTCTTAAAGAAAATCCAGGGATGGATCTTGAAATGCTGGAAGAAGAAGAAGCTAGACTGAAAGCTGCAATTGATAAGTCACAATCTAAGTCTAAAGCTTCTACAATAGCAAAGAAACCTCCACAGGCTAAAGGCATTGTGATTAAAGAAAGAACAAGTGATGAGGCATCTAAAGCCAAATCACAAGTGGAGTATGATCCAAAGTTTAAGGGAAAAGGTAAAGTTGATGAACTTGTAAGGGTTTACATGCCAACTATGGATGAACAAATAGATGCTGATGAAGATACTGATCTAATTTTGAAGAAAAAGAAAGATTCTCAAACAACCTCTGACAGAGCTCAAGTTGTTCAAAGTCAGGAGTTAGTAAATTCAGATGCTACAAGGAAGCAAGCAACCTCTGACACAACTCAAGTTAGCTTGACATCAGGAGATAAGGGAATAACCTCTGACATTGCTCATGTTAAACCTTCAACTACTCTACCAGGATTCACCCAAGCTAAACAATCTGCTCAAACTCTGAAGAGTACATCAAGAGGTTTTCAGAGTAGATTGCTTCTAGGAAAGGAGGCAAGAGATAAAACTGGTTTTGGAAATGCTAATGAAAGAAGAGTAAGCAACACAACTCTAGATCCTACATCTCTGTCTGAACCAGGAATAGGCACAACTCCTGAAAGATTGGATCAATTGGAGTCGGTACAGATGGTTTACCACTCTGCACTGAAAGAACAAGTTATGTTATATTTCATGACAGATGGGAGGGTATTCCAGATTAGGCTGGATGCTATTAACTTGAAGTTCTATGAAGAATTGGAACATGTACTATATTTGCTTCAAGTAAAGAACAAGTCTACAGATGATGCTGCCAAATTCTTAAGGTCTAATATTGAGAGACAGAAGAAACTTTACAGGATAAAGTCTGACAGCTCATACTATCCTAAGTACAGAGCTCATGATGGAAAAATTGTTGAAATGAAGCCTAACACTGCAAATATTGTTACTACCTTTCTGGGTTATAGGGCTGTTGAATTCAACATAGAATCAAACAAAACCTATTATATCAGACTTAATGAGGATATAAGAAAGGCAAAGATCAATGATCTCAGAGCTGCTATCTTTCAGATAAGTGAAGATACAGCTGAGCTAAAAGAAGCCAAAAGGAGGATGTTGAATGAACTTGCATATGCTGAGAGATGTCTTTTGAAGAATTATCTCAGGACAACTTCTGATATTAAAGAGATTACATAATGAATCCAAGTCAGGGACTGTAACTGTTAAATTCTGAAGAACATACAGGCTAAAGCTGATTTCAGGCTTTAAGGATGGTAAAAGCTACAAGTACTGTAAGTTGTAGTTTCTTAGTCAAATTCTCATGTGCATTTGTACTTAATGTTTTTGACATCATGAAATATATATTGAACTTGTATATTATGCTAATTTACAAGTTGGGGGAGATTGTTAGATATATTTGAGATGTCATGTCTAATATGTTTCATGTTTAGTTTTCAAATCTTAACAAACAGGAAATATCAGTACTTACTGAAATCAACACTTACTATAAGTCAGAACTTAAGGATATCAGTACTTAAATTATCAGGAGATAATTATCAGAAGGTGGATATCAGAACTTAAGTGCGGGAGGACGAACAGTTAAGGAAAGGCTGACTGAAAGCAAAGAAGATCAAGACTAAATAAAGAAGAGATATGCATAGAGAAGATTTCTATGGAATATAGAAGACTTGGAAAAGAAGATATCTAATTGATATATTTTAGGATACAGAATCATATTTAATATCAATTAGAGAATATCTTGTAACTGTGTAGTATATAAACACAGACATAGGGTTTACATTATATGTGTTATCATAATCGAAGTTATTATTTATTGTAACCTTAGCAGCTCTCGTGATAATTTGTTCATCACTGAGATAGGACAGTTCCATATTGTAACAGAGTTTATTGTGTTGAATAAAATCTATTTTCTGTTACTTGTGTTCTTATATTCGATTTGATTGTGATAAACACTGTATTCAACCCCCTTCTACAGTGTGTGTGACCTAACAATAACTCATCACTTTTTGAGTCAAAGTGCTCATACTCTTGAGTGAGTATAGTCCTCATGTTCTTCTTGATTGCATCAGGTCCCTGGCATCTTGTCTCCAAAGCATCCAATATCTTCTTTGCAGTCTTGTAGTGAATTACCCTGTTCGACATGACATTATCAATAGAACTATGCAGCAAATGCCTTACCTTTGCATCCTTGGCAATGGATTTGATATCTTCAGCTATATACTCACTTTTCTCCTTTGGTATGGTCTTTGTTGGCTGATCTGCAACTATAACAGAGAGCTTGGTTGGCTTATGCGGTCCTTCATTAACTTTGTCAAGGTATTCTGGATCTGTAGCTTCCAGAAACATAGCCATCTTCACTTTCCATATGGGGTACTCAGAAGGTCTTAGTATGGGAACCCTTATAGTCTCATATCGACTGTGGATTTGAGTCTTTTGAGTTTCTTCAGTTTTGGCGGGCTTGGTTGGATTTTCTGCTTCTTCAGACATGATTGTTTTGGATCTTTACTGTATGTGTGTTAATAGATAGGCTCTGATACCAGTTGTTAGGTCACACAACACTGTAGAAGGGGGTTGAATACAGTGTAGAATACAATCAAATCGATTTCAAACACAAGTAACAGTAAATAGATTTATTTGATATAATAAACTCTATTACAATGGAACTGTTCTCCCTCAGTGATGAACAAATATCATGAGAGCTGCTAGGTTACAATGTATGATCTTCTCGATAATGATAACACATATAGTGTAAACCTATGTCTGTGTTTATATAGTATACAGTTACAAGATAACTTCTAATTGATATGGAATATAATTCAGTCTCCTAAAATATATCAATCAGATATCTTATACAATTCTTTAAGTACTCAAACTATTTCCATGCATATCTTCTTTTTGTATTAGTTATCAATCAGATATCTTATACAATTCTTTAAGTACTCAAACTATTTCCATGCATATCTTCTTTTTGTATTAGTCTCGATCTTCTTTCCTGTAAATCAGCTTCCTTCCTTAACTGTTAGTCCTCCAGTACTTAAGTTCTGATATCCATCTTCTGATATTTATCTTCTGATAATCTAAGTCCTGATATCCTTAAGTTCTGACTTCCAGTAAGTACTGATTCCAGTAAGTACTAATATTTCCTGTTTGTTAAGATCTAAAAACTAAACATGAAACATATTAGACATGACATCTCAAATATAGCTAACATATTTATTTTAATTCAAATTATTTAATAATTAAAATATGAATTTTTGTTCTTGATGTTGTTTATGTGATTTGATGCTTGAATAAATGTAGATCTCCTCTTTCTGGTCATTTTGGTATATTATATGACTAATTTGGAGTTCAATAACATGTTCAAATTGATGTTTGATTCTTGGATTGTAAAAATTAGGGTTTATAGTTTTGAATGTTCTTAATTGAAATTTAGGCATTTTTGATTCAAGGATTATTGATTTAAATTGATTATACCATTAATAGATCGTGAAATAATGAATCGAATGAGGTAGGTGGCATGAGTGGAGCGTAGACGGAGCTACCTCGCCGGAAAACGCCGTGTAGAAGCGATGAAAATTTTGAACGGGATTTCCCGTTGATTCTTTGATTATTTACAAATTCTGATTGCACATATGTGTTTCTCCAAGCTTGGACAACATGCCTTGTTAATCTAGATCGTTACTGGGTTGTTTCATGGTGGCTGGAAAAAGCTCCAGGCGGCGGCTATGGCCGTCGGCCGCCAGAATTGGTAGAAACGAGGAAGAAGGTGGAAAATTCCACTTCTACCCCCTACCTTTTTATGTTTTACATTTCAGTCCTTGGAGTCTTAAAAATATACAAAAATTAGACTCTTGTTTTATTTATTTTCAAAAATTACATTTTTTATAATTAATTTCGGAAATTGTGATTATTTATTTTAAAATTCCAAAAATCAATGTTTTTAATTCTGAAAAATTATTTTTAAATTAAAATTAAATCTTAATTATTTAGTTAATTAATTTTAGTTGATAACTAATTATTTAATTAGTCAATTAAATTAAATATTAATTGATTAATTAATTTAATTAGTTAATAATTAACTTAATTAGTTATTAATTAATTTTAATTGATTATTTAATTGGATTTAATTATTTATTTTTGATTTAAAAATTCTGAAAAATAGTTCGATCTTTAAAATATTATTTTCAATTATTTTAAAGGCTCGATAATTATTATAAAATGATTTTAAAGTCAGATTCGGGTGTTCGAACCCTATTATTTAATTATAAAATGATTCGGAGACCCATTTTAATCCGAAAAATGTTGAAAATTAGTATTAAATACCTGGAAAATTATTTTAATCCCGAATCTTCTTTGAATAATTATTTAATCGAATATTTTACGTTCTATGTGCTATATGTGATCTGATTGATGTATAATATGCATGTATGTGCATTATTTGACGATGTTATTCATAACTTTCAATCCGTACGTCGGATTTCGGTGAAACGAAGGGTTGATAAAAGCTTGTATTGTGTGGAATGAAATGAGAATTAGTATTGATACATACATGTAATGTTTAATAGAGGAAGCAAGACGTAGAAAGGGAAAGCAAGTAGTCAGTAAGTGGGAACCAGTTAATGAGTGCAAGTAGAATAAAGGCGAATTGATAAGGCAAGTGTTTCTACTCGTTCTCATAATATATTGCAAATATCTCTGAACTCTTTTCATATCTATTAGAAGTACTTCGATTCATTCTTATTTTATATTGCAAGTACTTTGAAGTACTTTACCCTAAATCCTGATTCTTATTGATCTTGAGCAATAAGTCTTATTCTTCAAAAAACATTGATTGTTGAATTCTCATATACGAACCACATCTATACGATACTACTCCATAAATATATATATACCACATACTGATTCTTGATATTGAATTTCTTAACATACCAACCCTTATGTCTTGTATAACAGAAGACCAATCCTTGTAACCCTTGAACCCTGAGTCATCTACTTTCTGATTCTTTCCTTGATTGAAAGTGAGCCTTTATGATTTCCTTGTTATACATTCATGATATTATGAATCCCCTTATGCTTTGAGATAAATGTTGTTTATGATCCAGCTTATTAATTTACATTGTTTATCATATTGGTATCATAAATTTGGAATATTTTTTTAAAATGGACCAGATTCATGGTCGGACCAGATTCGTGGTCATACTAGGCCAATATGCGCCTATGATCCAGTATATAGATCAAAGATGGGAACATTGCTCGGGGTTAGTGCGTGCCTGATCAGCAGCCTAACCTTGTGTTTTTAAAATAAAAGTGAATATCCAATTCTAATCATTATTTACCGGGAAACTTGGTTCCCTATATCATTTCAATCAATCATTATTTAATCTCAGTGTTGTCATTTTGACTTGCTGAGCTAGTTAGCTCACTCTTGCAAATCTGTTTATATTTTTTTCTAGTGAAAAAGAAAACTGGAGGTAGCGAGGATCCCTAGACAAGTGCGCGAGCTAGGTATCCGGGTTGAAATGGGATAAGCTAGTAGATGATGTTTGTCTTAGTGTGTGTTGATAATTTGTAAAAAATTTTACTTCCATTGTAAGATAAGTAAACTGGGATTTGGAACGTTTGTAATATAAATAAGGTTGTGGCTTCTGGGCATGCTTTAAACTGCTTCGATCCATGGAAAGTAGGGTCATTACATATATATTATTATATTCATAAATAGGTTTAAATATGGTGTGTGTGTGTGTGTTATGGTCCCCAAATTTCTGACCTGGGTTTGGAGGGCGCCAAAGGTTTGGCATCAGAGCTAAGGTTTAAAAGTCACTGCCAAAAGCTTGGATTCCCAGGAATGGGTAGAGGATTAAGATTAGTATTAAGAAATAAATAAATAGAACGTTGAGAGGTTGAGTGCGACTAAATAGTAGGTTGTAGAATGATTCGTTATAAGGTTTGAGATTCTTATTTAGCAACGTAATTTTGAGATAGTAGTGATGGCAGATTCCTTTATTTTGATATCATCTCATCACTCGGAGCCTTCAGTCGGGAGACCGTCATCTGATCCACGTCCTGCTCTTCCAGCGGCGTCAGCTATAATACCTGTTACGACGGTTGCATCATTGCGAGCTATTCCACCTCCTGGTGTAAGACCACATATTCGAGGACCCCCACTGCTGATTTTAACTCTACTAGACATTCGGTTGCGGGTGCATCTTTCCAGTTTACTCCACACCCTTTTCTATACTATAAGTATGAGGCTCTTCTTTTGGAACGAGAAGCCCTGTTGGCACAGATCCGGGAGCTACATCACATTATCAGGAGTATAGATGTTGATAGAAAAGTGAAAGAACTTCGGAATGAGATTCAGGTGACCCAGAGAGTACTTGAGGCCAGACTTCATGGAGCTACTGGTGAGTATGCAACCCCAGATACTCTTATGGGGTGGGTCAGAGAGGTATTGGAGGACTTTAAGAAGCTTGGTGGACCAGAGTTTCCCTAAATCTAAACGACGAAGTTGATGTGACAGCTGATATGTTAGGTCAAACAACACTGTAGAAGGGGGTTGAATACAGTGTAGAATACAATCAAATCGATTTCGAACACAAGTAACAGTAAACATATATATTTTATATAATAAACTCTGTTACAATGAAACTGTTCTCTCTCAGTGATGAATAAATATCACGAGAGCTGCTAGGTTACAATGTATTATCTTCTCGATAATGATAACACATATAGTGTAAACCTATTTGTGTGTTTATATAGTACACATTTACAAGATAACTTCTAATTGATATGAAATATAATTCTGTCTCCTAAAATATATCAATCAGATATCTTATACAAGTCTTCTTATCTTCTAACTATTTCCATGCATATCTTCTTTTATATTAATCTCGATCTTCTTTCCTGTAAATCAGCTTCCTTCCTTAACTATTAGTCCTCCCGTACTTAAGTTCTGATATCCATCTTTTGATATTTATCTTCTGATAATCTAAGTTCTGATATCCTTAAGTTCTGACTTCCAGTAAGTACTGATTCCAGTAAGTACTGATATTTCCTGTTTGTTAAGATCTGAAAACTAAACATGAAACATATTAGACATGACATCTCAAATATATCTAACAATCTCCCCCAACTTGTAAATTGTGCAAAAATATACAAGTTAATAGATTTGATGATGTCAAAAACATTTAAGTTCAAATGCAATGAGAGTTTCATAAGACTATTAACTACAACTTACATTCCTTGTAGCTTTACCAACTTCACTGGATCAATATGAATCCATAATGATTCTTAACAAAATCTCTTACCAGCTTGTCTTCAGCTTTCCTCAAAACTTCAACTAACTGAGCTTTGACATGCATCAGTTCTTCAACTTTACTGTCACCAATTTGATAAATGGTTGTTCTGAGAG
This sequence comes from Apium graveolens, assembly GCF_009905375.1. NCBI lineage: Eukaryota > Viridiplantae > Streptophyta > Magnoliopsida > Apiales > Apiaceae > Apium > Apium graveolens. Next base: position 23,531,605 of record NC_133656.1, on the reverse strand, counting down.
CTTGAATTGATGTTCTTTCAAGTACATCACCAAGTCTGATAACTCTAGTATGTGAAGAGTTTTCATTATAACATAAGCATTTTCCTTTAAGAATAACTTCCACCTTGGAAGAATTCTTCAGCATAAGAATTTCTCTTCCATCACTTTCAGTAATTATTGGTATATACTGAGAAGTCTTTGTACCATAGATTCTGAATAGATCTCTTATAGCCTTTAAAATGTATTCTGACCATCTTCTTGTAACATCAGATTTTACTTCCAGAAGATAGTGAATATGTTAAAGTTCTCTGACAGACTTCTTTAGCACATCAGTATCAGCTAGTCTATAAGTTAGTCCATCATAGAGAAATAAAATCAATTTGTCCTTATGAGCATCTATCACAATTTGAGCAGACAGCACTTTGTCAAGGTGCTTTTGTTTGATTTGTTCATATGGTTTGTTTGTTAACATGAAAGGATCTCTTAGAGTAACTTCTACTCCTGTTTGTATCTTCTCTTCATCAGAACCTAATCCAGCTTTATCTCTAGGTTGCTTGGATCTCAACCCAAATGTTGCGAGTTGATTCATCATAAGATTGGATTTTTGTTCAACTGGAGTAGCTTTCTTCCATAACAGCTTCTTTTATCAGCAATTGTCATCTTTTCCAAATTAACTTGATCAGAATATGCTGTTTCTTCTATTGCTAGAGTAAAGAACCAATCATACCTCTATAGTTAGTAATATCTGTACCAAAAGTAAGTCTTTCCATGGTTGAGGTAGAATAGTAATTTATCAATTGCACCTCTGTGACATCCACTTTCCAGAAGGAATTGAGCTAAAGTCTCATACCATGCTCTAGGAGCTTGCTTAAGGCCATAAAGTGCTTTGTCAAGCCTGTAGACATGATCTGGAAATTTTGAATCTACAAAACCTAGAGGTAGTTCAACATAGACCTCTTCTTCCAATTCTCCATTAAGAAAAGCACTTTTCACATCCATTTGAAAGACTTTAAACTTTTTGTGAGCAGCATAAGCCAAAAAGATTCTTATGGCTTCAAATCTAGCAACTGGTGCAAATGTTTCATTATAATCAATACCCTCCTATTGAGAGTAGCCTTTAACAACCAGCCTTGCTTTGTTTCTTGTAATTATGCCATCACTATCAGTTTTGTTTCTGAACACCCATTTTGTGCCAACAACTGATGTGACGGCCTCAACCCCGGGGTCAGGAGTTGACGTCACCAACAACAATAAACATAATATAATACGAATCATTAATTATACATAATCACGACCCCTTTACCAAGACCTTTTCCAAGTTTAAGTATGATTTAGGTGACAACTATTACCAAACTGACTTATAATAAACCATCCTGACGTAACTAACTTCTTACAGCAACTCAATAGACCATCTTTGGTCCAACACAACTACCTCAGAGGAGCCTGACACGTAATGTACTGGAATTCTTCCCTGACTACCGCGGAAGAATCTCCTCGGCATCTGCAATACATATATAAAACATTCTGCAAGGGTGAGCAATACATTGCTCAGCAGTACCACTATATGAATAACAAGTAAAACAGTTTACAATAAAGTAGTGATAGGAGCAGAGATAATAACTCATTTACAAAACATGTAAAACGCTCATAAACTGGATACTCAAAACTAACATGCTTTCAACAAAACAAACGTAATAGTGTGTTGTGTATAAATACCAGAGTTTAATTCTAGCATGCCATTTTCGTTTCCAAATCCATTGTATAACTCACTTGTTCCATTACGAGAATCACAAAGTCAAATCAGATACTTACGAATATGTGAAGACAGCTGATCAGGCTATCAACACCACACGGCTCTAACTGCCATCCCATTTACCTGTTCCGGAACTCAGAGACTAGCTAGGTCTCTGACCTGCTGGACTAATCGGTTATATATTGCGCGTAACTGAATTAGCCTCTTACGCCACCTCAATAGGCCTACTCTGGCCCCTATGTATCCCATATCAGATCGTTTTATCCAGTTTTCAAAACACTTGTACCTATCTCATTTCAAAACCATTCATTTTTACCAGCACACAGATAAAATCCAGTTCACAAATCATTTCATTCGAGATATGTACCTTTCGAAGTTACTTTTTCCCAAAACAGGTTGAAAACAGTGATTTATAACTACAGGGGATACATAACTTGAAACGGTTCTGTTCCATTACGAGAATAAAACATTTAGCTATTCATACGTACTGAACCATAAAAGAATGGTCAGGGGTACTTGCCTTGCAGAGCTTTGCAACTATTACTGATCGACTCTGAACCGACTCGGACGCTCAGGCTTTATCGTCTAACCACTAGATTTCCTTGGATTCGACTTTAGCACTCGGGTTCTTCAGTTGAAACCCTACTGAGCTCGTCGACGGTCCACTAGGTTATCTCTAGTTCGATATCAATTCAGGAGTCCTTCAACTAGAACCTACAGAGCCGAAATACCCTACGTTAGACGTCTAGGTATGCTTGACAGATCCTCCCTAAACAATTTACCCAACGATAACGATTCCCGGCTCGTACTTATACATATTGTAATAACACACACAACAATTAGGGTTCACGTTCTCAGAAATCGGTTCGGTGTTTATTTCCAGAAAATTCGTTACTAGTTATTTTATGAAATTAGGTTTATTGGTTTTGGAAAAACAATTTACCACTACATACATTCAGGTTCCGCACAAAATATATGTATGTACTTATTTATACTCACTCAACGTGCCGATAATTACAGGGTATGTCCCGAATTTTCGAATTTAATTTCCAAAAATTCGGGCAACACCTCCTTTGTTTATCGGCCTACCCGTCGACCAACTCGACGTCAAATCAACAACAAACAACCCACAATTAATCCAAATACAATTCTCAACCTCCGATTCAACCCAATCATAACAATCATAATTCCACACATTTCCAAATTTCAACTTAATTACAATATTAATTATTATTCATATTTTATATTTATTTATTTTAAAATATTAGGACTCAGAACCGTGTCATCACACTCCACCGTCGGCTCGCCCAGGCTCATCGCCGACGGCGGTAAAATTCGCGTGTACCCGATTAATTCGGGTTTCCGACGCAGATTCCACCGATTAAATTCTGAATGATAAGGAAATCCGATTAATCATAGATATTTATTCAAATATCTCAGATAATTAATAATTAGAAATACGCAAAGAAGCAGTTCGAATTTCTCATACATCACAGAATTAACTCATAAAACACACATCAATAACACACCCTCGACTGAAATACACACGCGTATGCGTGTGTATACACATATATTAACAGCCATAACTGAACCAAATAACAGGTTTCAGAACAAGGCAGCCGGAATAAAAGTGAGATGACGACCTGGAAGTGGCCGGAAACCGAACACCGGCGGCGACGAATCACCGGAAACACGGGCGGCGGCCCAACATAACGCAGTATAACAGAGAGCACTCAAACACAGGGAAAGAGATGAGAGCACAAGGGGGGAAATAATTGATAGAGAGAAAAATGTCGAGAGATCGAGATTAACTCGAGAGAGACGAGAGGATTGAGTCTGTGCATGTGTTTTTGTTTTTGTTTTTTTAACCCTCTCTGCAGATGACACGTAACAAGGAGGTTATAGAAATTGCACGCGTGTCTAATTACTGACACGTAACCCCTTACTGATTGCAAGCCTAAATTTGTATCGCATTTAATCTCTTAACGGTACAACATTGCGAAGAATTATTAATCAAGATAATTCCAAAATAATATTAGAATTCCCAGAATATTCTAAAACTAATAAAATAGAATTTCAATAAATTTTTAAATTATTTTTGAGTTGCACTACATACCCACAATTCACAATTAACGAACCGAGCTGCACTTAAAACAAATTCAGAAAATCACGAAAATAGTCTTAAAATATTATAAATATCCCGAAGTTAATAAAAACATAAATTTCAAAATTTTAAAATAATTTCTGAAATGCGGTTTATACCCGCTTTTATCAATTAAACGAATCGACGCGCGGGTGAAATTAATCCCATAAATTTCCAAAATAATTTTAAAATTCTCGGAATATTCCAAACTTAAATAAATATACGTTTCATAATTTTTAAAGAATTTCGGAATTAAATACGAATTTTACAAAGAGATGCAATCAGAAAATCACACAGGGTTAAATAATTGATGAAATATTGATTTCTAAATTTTATAAAATCCCAAAAATAATTATTGTAATTATAAAACCATGAAAACAATTTTAGAGACAATCCAAGTATTTATGCAGATAAATTTGCAATAAATCCACTTTTAAAAGTGAAAACAATTCAGTACTACTCAATCATTAATTACACGAACGATCCTATGCATCATAAATCACACATAAACAATAATAGAGAAACACATAGCAGGAAAAACCAATACACATATTTATTTAATTAAATATTTAATAATAACTCCTTTAAATAATATAAAAGTATACGAGTCGTTACATCCTTCCCCCCTTAAAAAGATTCCGTCCTCAGAATCTGATTTAATCCTAACAAGTGAGGATATTTGTCAAGCAGTTCTGACTCTAAATTCCAGGTAGTCTCTTCGACTCAAGGATTTATTCAAGGCATACTCATTAGGGATATAAACTCATTCCTAAGGACTCGCTCTTAATGATCGAGGATTTGGATCGGTCATTCCATGCAGAATAAATTTGGAAAAGAGCCTATTGGCTCCTAATCAATGACTTGGTTTGCGTCAGATACATATCGCCTTAACATTGAAATGTGGAACACATTATATATATATATTGCAACTGCGATTACAATACCAACTCATAGACACCTTTACCTATTTTTCTTTATACCCCGAACGGTTCAATACATTTAGGACTCTACTTGTCCCTTCCATTTAACCAACATCTTTTAAGGTGAAACTTTTCCTGTACCACGATCCTAATTCTATATATTCATATTCTTTCGATGCAAATCCGCTTTCTTTCTTTGTCTATCCCGAGCTGTTTCAACTCTCTTCCGAATCAACACCACTATACTTTTGAGGTACTGAATTAGCTTAGGACTTAATAATATCTCTACTTCCACTTCCTCTCAATAGAGTGAGGACCCACGCTTATGTCCATACAAGGCTTCACAAAGTAGCATTCTCTTACTAACATGATAACTATTAACATAGAAAACTAATCCATAGTAGGTGATTACTTCAGTTTCCTTTTTAAACCCAACATATATACTCTCCACATCTCTTATATTGTCCAAATCATCTTCTCATTTTGACCCTTCATCTAAAAATGATAGGTAGTACTCATTTTCAACTTAGTTCCAAACATCCAAACATTTGAACACCTCCTACTCTTTCCCATCAGTTAAGGTTGGGAAATAATCTCATATACTAACTTCTCATCACCCTCAGGTACTCAACTTCATTTCTCCCAATTTCCAATTCTTTTTGCTAGCTCTTTAGGAATCTTAGTTTTATATCTTTTACTGCACTGGCCCGCCCTGAATGGTCGTTAATAGGATATCATAATCTTTTGATAATCTTAACCAAAATTTTATACCTTGAAATCTTAACATACGGTTGCTCCCTTTTCAACCTTTGTAGGGAAATCCTTGGGTGTTCTACACAGACTTTCTTAGTCCTTAGATAGCTGAGGATGTTATCAATAAATACAATTTTCTTATCCAAGTACTCCTTATACACCATGTTCCTTGATTACTTATAGATAACTGATGCACTTATTACTCCACCTAATATCACCAGAACTTGCAATGCTCATAACTCATCCTAATCGCAATCTTTGACATGTCATCAGGTTGTATCTTATGTCAATCCCATAGAAATCACACATTCCTTGAATTAGGTCACATAAATAATCAATTCTTTATAGAGGTTACTTATTCTTATTTGTCATTTTGTTAAACTCCCGATAATCAGTACACAACCTCATAATTCCATCCCTCTTCTCTAAGAACATCACTGGTGCACCCCAATGGACTATATCGGGTATGTTCACTTTCCTCTTTCCCATAACTTTTACAATTGTCGAACTAATTATTTCGTTTCACTGGCCTCCAGAGACTCTGGGGCATTTATTTATTACCCAAAATTCCTCCAGCTTAAGTATTCTCTTCTTCGTATCTTTACAGATGGTGGATCTACCTTATATCCTTAGCTTATTACTTCTTTTCTCGCATGATTGGAAGAATTCCTTATTGTGGCGCCCTCCAAACCCGGGCCCGAAGTTTGGGGTCCACACTCACACCTTATTTATAACCTTCTTATAACAATAATAAAGATAATAATAATATATGCAGTGACCCTATTTACCAACTACCACGGACCCCAACAGGTTAAAGTATGCACACAAGCCAAACATGCTAATATATTACAAACCGTTCAAATCCCAATCATTCAAACTCATACTGAGTATTAAACTTTATTACAACTTTTACAAACTTAAATTATTCCAAAAGAAGTCTATTAGATCAGCTTCCTCAACCTGAACCCCTAGCTCTCGCGCTAGACTGGGGATCCTCGTTACCAACTGGTTCCTTTTTAAATGGAAAGAACATAAAAAATATCTCACAAATGAGCTAACTAGCTCAGCAAGTCACAATGACAAAACTGAGAATAATGATCATCAAGAGAACATGATTATGATATCAAGTGAACAATGGATTATGATTTAGAATTGGATATTATACTTTTAATTTAAAAATCAAGGTTAGGCTGCTGATCAGTCACGCACTAACCCCGAGCAAGGCACACAGCATTGCTCTAGCTACTGGATCCAAGGCACACATTGGCCTAACTTGACCATTATATGGTCTGACCACGAATCTGGTCCACAATTTTATAAAAACAATCCAATTATAACATAATAACAGAATAAGCAATAATAAACAATAACCAGAATCATTAACAATAATGAGTGTTTAACAATGAAAGGGCTTCAATCCTTTTAAGGATCAATAAGGTAATTTAAAATCTTGGATGCTGGTATTGAAAGAATTGGATAACAAAGGAATCAACATTTCAGGGTTTCAAAGATTTGGGCTTTCAAAGCATAGGATACAATGTTTGAGTATATAAGTAATTCAGTTCGGTGTTTGGGACTTTGTTTGCATGTATTTATGGAGTAGTATCGTATACTTGAGGTTCGTGTTTGGGTATACAACAATCAATGGTCTAGAAAGAATAAGGTTCATGGCTCAAGAACAATGACTGGAATCAGAGTTTGGGTTTCAGTGCTTCAAAGCACTTGCAATATCAACAAGACTATCAAATACTATAATATCTCAAGAAAGTTCAGAACACTTGCCTGGTATTAGCTTACTACACTGCACTCGCTTCCAATCACAACTGTCTTACTCCTCAACTACCTGTTTCCCTTTCCTACACCTTGCCTCATCTGCTCACATATCATAAGCATCTATCAATAATCGACTCATAGAGTTGTATTCAACACATACTTCTATCTACCCTTCATTTTACCCAAATCCGATTAACGGATTGAAAGTTATATAATAATCAAGTAAACACCGACTATATAGACCGATAGTCAATCAACCAGTCACGTATAGCACATAATACATCACATAATCAATGATATATAATTTATAAAGAAGTCTCGGGTCATATATAGGCTTTCTAGTATTTAAAATATTTTTTAAAACATTTTTCGGAATTAAAACGGGTCGTTGGATCAATTTCGGAATAATAAACAGGGTTCGGTTGGCCAATTCTGGCTCCGAAACAATTTTTTAATAATTATCGAGCCTTGGAAATAATTTAGAATAATATTTTAAAGCTCGAAACTATTTTTCGAAATTTTTAAATCATTTTTAAATATTTAAATCTAATTAAATAATTAACTAAAATCAATTGATAATTAATTAAATCAATTAATCAATTAATTTTCGAATTAATTGACTAATTAATCAATTAAAAATTAACTGAAATGAATTAACTAATTAATTCAGATTTATTTTTGAATTAAAAATAATTTTTGGAATTAAAATAGTAATTTTTAGAATTTCCAGAAATTAAAATCGAATTTGTATAATAAAAATAAATAGGAAATATGATTTTTAAATATTCGTAAAACAGGAATCCTAGTTTTGCAATTTCTGGAAAGTTCAGGGACCTAACTTCATCATCTCCAAAAGTACAGGGACCAAACTGCAATTTTGCATTCCAGTCGCCGGAAAACGTCGTGGATAGCCGGAGAACTCGATTCTGGCATCCTCCCACCACCACAAGCTCCAGATCAATAATACACAACACCAGGAATCTATATCTGCAATCAAAATTCATCAACTCCCTTCTCTACAGACCTCGTTGATTCATGAAACTTGTACGACTAGATTGCAAATTTCACAGAGAACACAATCCACTCACAACATCAATCTATTCCAGAATAAGAAACCCCCAAATTTCAATTAAGAACATTCATACGAGTTATAAACCCTAATTTTGAAATTCGAAAATCAAACTCAAATTTGAACATGTTATTGAACTCCAAATCAGACGTATAATATATCAAAATCATCAGGAAAACAAGCTCTATAACATGCAATCATCAAATCATACAAACAATCATCCGAACAAAAATTCATATTTTTAATAAATTTAATTCGAAAATAAATAAAATTATAGAAAATAAACCTTGATTTCTGCAGTAAAACGAAGCATAGAATCTGGTAGAACACTTCAAATCCTTCGTTTTGGTTACTCAAGCTTTGAAAACAGAGATCGGTAATGCCTTCGTTTTGCTGTTTGATTCTTATAACAGTTTATGTAATTAGGGTTTTTCTCTGAAAATTATAAAATTAACTATCTGTAAATGATTTTGATACGAAATAAAATACGGTAAAAGGCTATTTATAATTGCGGAAAATTAGTATCCCGTTGGATCATTCCAGATATAAAACGATACGTTTATTTATAAAAACTGATCCAAACGGTATCGGTTTTCGGGATAATTATCCAAACCAGTACAATTTGTACTGCAGTCTTGGTCTCAGCGTCTGGTTACACGTACTAAGAAGTGATAATTGGGATAGTTCAATAAAAAGCTCCCGTTTCTCGAAAATACGGGTTTTATTGATTTACTGAAACGAATATTGTATCGAAAATGTTGCGCCGGGACCCGCGCAGAACAAACCGTACGCCGGATCGAAAAATTTGAAACATGGAATATGCTCGGAATATTACAATTAGGTTAGGAAGGAGTTCTCGGAAGAGTTTCAGGTTCCAAAAACGTAACAACGGGTGACGTCGGTTGGTTCCCGTTTTTATAAAATAGATTTTAAATACCCGGAAAAAAAGATTTTATAAATTTCATATGATTCTTATAAATTCATAAATCACCATAAAAATAATTAGGAAGATATGACAATTATCTATATTTTATTTTGGACATATAAAAATTAAAATACTCAATTAATATTATTTTTGAATATCCAAGTATAGATAACACTTAACAATTAATTCACAGAATAGATACTGAACACAGATAATAATTATTTAATAGCAAAAATAATTACACGATATATCCCGGATATTACATCCTTCCCCCCTTAACAGGATTCTGTCCTTAGAATCTCCTAAGAAAACAAATGAGGGTACTTTTCTCTTACATCATTTTCTAACTCCTAGGTTGACTCTTCAACCTTTGGGTTTCTCCACAATACTCTTACTAGCTTTACCACTTTATTTCTCAATACTTTCTCTCTCTCCTCTAAAATCTCTATCGGACTCTTTACATATGACAAATCTGCCTGAAGCTATATTGGCTCATATTCTATTACATGCCTGGAGTCTAGATTATATTTCTTGAGCATCGATACGTGAAAAACATTGTAAATGTGCTCCATGTACGGTGGTAATGCCAACTCGTAAGCTACTTTGCCAATGCGCTTTAGGATCTCAAAAGGTCCGACATATCTTGGGCTTAGCTTCCCTTTCTTTCCAAACCTCGTTAGTCCTTTCCATGGTGATACTTTCAGTAATACCAAGCTTCCTTCTTAAAATTCCATGTCTTTCCTTGACTGGTCTGTGTATTTCCTCTGACGATCTTGTGCGGCTATCAATCTTTTCTGGATAATTTCAACAATTTCCTTTGTCTGCTGTACCAGTTCAGGTCCAAGTATCTTGCGTTCTCCTACTTCGTCCCAATATATTGGAGATCTACATTTGCGTCCATAAAGGGCTTCATAGGGTGGCATCCCAATGCTGGCATGATAACTGTTGTTGTAAGCAAACTCTACCAGAGGTAAATGTCCGTCCCAACTTCCTTTGAAATCAATAGCACAAACATGTAACATGTCCTCGATTGTCTGGATCGTTCTTTCACTTTGGCCATCTGTCTGGGGGTGATAGGCCGTACTCATATTCAGTCTTGTTCCCAAACATTCTTGAAAACTCTTCCAAAATCTTGAATTAAACCTTGGATCTCGATCAGATACAATAGACACAGGAATTCCATGACGAACTACAATTTCCTTCAGGTACATATGAACCAACTTGTCGAGCGAAAATCTTTCATTTATAGGCAGAAAATGAGCTGACTTGGTAAGTCTATCCACTATAACCCAAATGGCATCATGATTAGCCCTTGTCCTTGGTAATCCAACTATGAAATCTATGGCAATATGTTCCCACTTCCACTCTGGAATCTCCAATGGCTGTAACAATCCACTTGGTCTCTGATGCTCTGCTTTAACTCTCTGATAGGTATAACATTTGCTAATCCATTCCCCAATTTCCCTCTTCATGTCTGGCCACCAATAATTCCTCTTTAAATCCCTGTACATTTTGGTACTCCCTAGATGGATAGAATATCTTGAACTATGTGCCTCTTGTAAAATTTCATTTTTCAGCTCCGTCATTGGTGGAATCCAAATTCTTGAAGAAAACCTAAGAATACCTTGATCATCCTTCTCCGTGCATAATTCCTCACCTACCAAACGATTTATATCTTGATCCATTACATTTTCCTGACACTTTTTTATTTTCTCCAACAACTCCGGCTGGAAAGTCATACTGTACACTTTTGCTTCATCAGGCTTGTGAACTCTAATCTCCAATTCCAATTTCTGAAATTCTTTATATATATCTTCAGGTACTGATAACACATTATGTTATATCCGGGATATATCGTGTAATTATTTTTGCTATTATATAATTATTATGTGTGTTCAGTATCTATTCTGTAAGCTAATTGTTAAGTGTTATCTGTACTTGAATATTCAAAAATAATATTAAGTGAGTATTTTAATTTTTATATGTCCAAAATAAATTATAGATAATTTTTATATCTTCCTAATTATTTTTATGTTGATTTATGGATTTATAAGAATCATATGAAATTTCTAAAATCTTTTTCCGGGTAATTAAAATCTATTTTATAAAAACGGGAACCAACCGACGTCAACCGTTGTTACGTTTTTGGAACCCGAAACTCTTTCGAGAACTCCTTCCTAACCTAATTGTAATATTCCGAGCATATTCCATGTTTCGACTTTTTCGATCCGGCGTACGGTTTGTCCTGCGCGGGTCCCGGCGTAACATTTTCGATACAATATTCGTTTCGGTAAATCAATAAAACTCGTATTCTCGGTAAACGGGAGCTTTTTATTAAACTATCACAATTATCACTTCGTAATACGTAACTAGGCGCTGAGACCAAGACCGCAGTACAAATTGTACTGATTTGGATAATTATCCCGAAAACCGATACCGTTTGGATCAGTTTTTATAAATAAACGTACCGTTTTATATCCGGAATGATCCAACGGGATACTAATTTTCCATAATTATAAATAGCCTTTTACCGTATTTTATTTCGTATCAAAATCATTTGCAGACAGATAATTATATAATTTTCAGAGAAAACCCCTAATTTCCTAAAACTGTTCTAATAATCAAACAAGCATTTGGAGGTGTTATTGAATTCGGTTTGGAAAGCTCGAGTAACCAATCTGAAGGTCTTGAAGAGCTCTACCAGATTCTGTAATCCATACACCTGCAGAAATCAAGGTTATTTTTCTAAAAATTTATTTATTTTTGAATTTATTTTATTAAAAATATGAATTTTTGTTCGGATGATTGTTTGTATGATTTGATGATTGCATGTTGTAGAGCTTGTTTTCCTGATGATTTTCATATGTCATACGTCTGATTTGGAGTTCAATAACATGTTCAAATTTGAGTTTGATTTTCGAATTTTAAAATTAGGGTTTATAACCGGTATGAATGTTCTTAATTAAAATTTGGGGGTTTCTTATTCTGTGATAGATTGATGTTGTGTTATAGTGGGTTGTGTTCTCTGTGAAATTTGCAATCTAGTCGTATAAGTCTCATGAACCAACGAGGCCTGTAGAGAAGGGAGTTGTGTTTTGAATTTTCCGATATTCGCCGGAAACTGGAAAATTTCACGGCCAAATTCCGGCCAACTCAGGGATTGTTAGGTTGTTTTGATTGCATGGTTGTGTTCCTGGTAACCTGTAGATGTGATCTGGAGGTGTTGGTGGGGTGAGGACGCCAGGAACGTGTTCTCCGGCCACCCCCGACTTTTTCCGGCGACTGGACTGCAAAATTGCAGTTTGGTCCCTGCAGTTTTGAAAACGATGCAGTTTGGTCCCTGTAGTTTCCAGACTTTGCAAAAATTGGATTTCTGTTTTAAAAATGTTTAAAAATCATATTTCCTATTTATTTTATTATAAAAATTCATTTTTAATTTCTGAAAATTCTAAAAATTATTATTTTAATTCCGAAAATTATTTTTTATTCACAAATAAATCTGAATTAATTAGTTAATTAATTTCAGTTAATTTTTAATTGATTAATTAGTCAATTAATTCAAAAATTAATTGATTAATTGATTTAATTAATTATTAATTGATTTTTACTTGATTATTTAATTAGATTTAATTATTTAAAAATGATTTAAAAATTCCGAAAAATAGTTTCGAGCTTTAAAATATTATTCTAAATTATTTCCAAGGCTCGATAATTATTCTAAAATTGTTTCGGAGCCAGAATTGGCCAACCGAACCCTGTTTATTATTCCGAAATTGATCCAACGACCCGTTTTAATTCCGAAAAATGTTTTAAAAATCATTTTAAATACCCGAAAGCATATTTATGACCCGAGACTTCTTTATAAATGATATGTCATTGATTACGTGATATATTATGTGTTATACGTGACCTGTTGTTTGACTATCGGTCTATATATTCGGTGTTTACTTGGTTATTGCATAGATTTCAATCCGTTAATCGGATTTGGGTAAAACGAAGGGTAGATAGAAGTATGTGTTGAATAGAATCCTGTGAGTTGATGATTGATAGATGCTTATGATATGTGAGCAGAAGAGGCAAGGCGTAGGAAAGGGAAACAGGTAGTTGAGGAGTAAGACAATTGTGATTGAAAGCAAGTGCAGGATAGTAAGCTAATATCAGGCAAGTGTTCTGAACTTTCTCGAGATATTGTAATTCTTGATAGTCTTGTTGACATTGCAAGTGCTTTGAAGCATGGAAACCTAAATCCTGATTTCAGTTATTGTTCTTGAGCTATGAACCATATTCTTTCTAATCCATTGATTATTGTATACCCAAACAAGAACCACAAATCTACGATACTACTCCACAAATACATACAAACTAAATACCAGACACTGAACTGAATTATTATATACTCAATCCATGATATCTTATGCTTTGAAAGACCAAATCCTTGAAACCCTGAAACGTTGTTTCCTTTGTTATTCAATTATTTCATTATCCAGCATTCAAGCTTTGAAAGTACCTTGTTGATCCTTACAAGGATTTAAACCCTTTCATTGTTAAACATTTATTATTGTTAATGATTTCGGTTATTGTTTATTATTGCATATTCTGTTATTATGTTAGAATTGGATTGTTTTTATAAAATTGTGGACCAGATTCGTGGTCAGACCATATAATGGTCAAGTTAGGCCAATGTGTGCCTTGGATCCAGTAGTTAGAGCAATGCTGTGTGCCTTGCTCGGGTTTAGTGCGTGACTGATCAGTAGCCTAACCTTGGTTTTTAAATTAAAAGTATAATATCCAATTCTAAATCATAATCCATTGTTCACTTGATATCATAAACATATTCACCTGATGATCATTATTCTCAGTTTTGTCACTGTGACTTGCTGAGCTAGTTAGCTCATTTGTGCGATGTTGTTTATATTCTTTCCAGTTAAAAAGGAACCAGTTGGTAAAGAGGATCCCCAGTCCAGCGCGAGAGCTAGGGGTTCAGGTTGAGAAAGCTGAGCTAGTAGGCTTCTTTTGGAATAATTTAAGTTTGTAAAAGTTTGTAATAATGTTTAATACTCAGTTTGAATTTGAAATAGTTGGGATTTGAACGGTTTGTAATATATTAGTGTGTTTGGCTTGTGTGCATACTTTAACCTGTTGCGGTCCGTGGTGATTGGTAAGTAGGGTCATTACATATATTATTATTATCTTTATTATTGTTATAAGCAGGTTATAATTAAGGTGTTTGTGTGAACCCCAAACTTCTGACCCGGGTTTGGAGGGCGCCACATGTTTGGTATCAGAGCTACAGGTTATAAGTCACTGACACAAGCCTAGGTTAACGGGAATGGGTAGAGGGTTAGGATTAGAAGTAAGGCATAGGATGATAGAACGTTGAGAGGTTGAGTGTTTCGGTATATCCGGTATTAGTATAGTTTGCGTCGTGGTACGAGATTCTTATATTATGATATGATTTCAGATAGCAGAGATGGCCGACTCTTTTATTCCCGTATCAGCTGATCACTCAGAGCCTTCAGTTGGAGTGCCATTTTCGGATCCACGTCCTGTTGTTCCACCAGCATTGGCTATTCTACCTCCACCGGTGTTGCAGCCCGTACCATTGCAGGCTATTCCACCTCCAGGCATGAGGCCACCTGTTAGAGGACCCCCACCTGCTGATTCAGGCTTTACTAGTCATTCAGTCACAGGAGTACCTTTCCAGTTCTCTTCCTATCCTGTTCCATATCATCAGTTTGAGGCTTGCCTTATGGAGCAGCGATTCCCACAGGGTCAGATCTAGGAGTTATTGCATATCATGCGTACCAGAGAGATGGGGAGTGGTGAGAGGCGACTTAGGGAGAGGCTTCAGGCATTTCGCAGAACAGCTGCTGTGAGGATTGCTGAGGCTACACATGAGGACATCACCCCTGATTTCCTAGTGGAGTGGGCTAAGTGGATCCTAGAGGAGCTTGAGGAGATAGGAGGTCCAGATTTGCCATAAGTTAGAGATTCAGAGATGGAGATGTTGAGCAGTGTTATTATGGGTATGTAGTATTGACAGTAGTGTGTAGTGTGTATCAGAAGACTTTTGAGTTGTATTTATAGACTAGCGATGCTGACTAGTGAGTAGGTTGTTGTACCCTTTTTGCTTTTACTTTCGAAGCGTCTTTACGCTTGTACTACCCTAAAACTGTTGATCTATATATATCAGTACCTTTTTTCCTTTCCAGCACTGTCATTTATTTTATTGCACCTGTTTTACCTTACCTTATTTATTGCACCAGTTATACCCTGTGATACCATGTGCCCTGTTTTCCATAACTGTTTATATTCTGTAAAGAAGCATGCAATTTATTTAGTCACAACTGTTTTCAAAAAGAAATATTTCTGTTTTGCAAAACTATTCTTTTATGTAAAAGATTGATTCAAAAGCTAAATAAGTTGATTGATTTTTTACAAAGAATGCCTCCCAAAAGAAATACCCGCACCAACACCCTAGAATGAAGAAACCAACAACAATAATAACCAAGATGATACAACCCAGAATGTGAACCCAGGACCCATGGACCCAGCAATAGCCCAGATTCTTCAAATCTTGGCCCAACAAACAGTTCACCTGGCACAACAACAACAAAGACAGACCAATCCCCAGGTAACTTTCAAAACTTTTCAGGCAATAAACCCACCAGAATTCAAGGGTTCCTTAGAGCCAATTGAAGCAAATGTTTGGTTAAAAGAAATAGAAAAGGCATTTGCCTTAGTGAAAGTGAAAGAGGAACAGAAGGTTGAGTTTGCAAGTTACTATCTGAAGAATGAGGCCACCTATTGGTGGGAAATGGTGAAGACATTGGAAGGCACATATATTATTAGTTGGGAAAGGTTCAAGGAATTGTTTTTAGAAAAGTATTTTCCTCAGTTTGTTCAGGATCAAATGGATCTGAAGTTTTTAGAGTTAAAGCAAGGGAATATGTCGGTAACAGATTATGAGGGTAAATTTGAGGAATTGTCAAGGTATGTGCCGTCGTATGTTAATACTGATAGGAAGAAAGCTAAAAGATTCCAGCAAGGTTTGAAACCATGGATCAGAGGGAAGGTAGCCATTTTTGAATTGGATACCTATGCAGGAGTGGTACAGAAGCCTATGATCGCAGAGACGGAGAGTGAGATGTTCCAGAAGGAAAAGGAAAGCAAGAAAAGGAAAGTTGAAGGAAGTGAGGGTCAGTCACAAACAGGGAAGTTTTCAAACTTTAAGATGGGCAAGTTCCAGCCAGGGAGAAATTTTAATTTCAGAAGATAAAATGCAGGAGACGGAGGCCAGGGCAACCGTCCAGCTAATGTGAATCAGCCGAATCAGTTGAGATTAACTTTTCCAGATTGTCAAGTTTGTGGAAAGAAGCATGGAGGAGTTTGTAACAAGTTGAATGTGGTATATTTTAAATGCAACCAGAAAGGGCACTATTCAATGGAGTGCCGAAATTAGCCAGCAAGAGAGCCAGCAAATAAGGATCAACCTATCCGGAATCCAGCGGTGAAAGTTCCAGTCATTGGATTTACATGCTTTAAATGTGGGAAGCCAGGACATATGGTCAGGGATTGCAAGACACCAGCCCCAGTCAGTAATGCATTGAGAATTATGGGATCTACCCCAGCAGTAAATGAGACTCCAAGAGCTAGAGTTTTCGACATGTCAGTGAAGGATGCTATCCAGGATAGGGATGTCGTGGCAGGTACGCTTAATGTGAATTTTTTTTGTGCCAAAGTGTTAATAGATTCGGGAGCAACTCGATCGTTTGTTTCACAAGATTTTGTTAGTAAATTAAATTGTCCAGTTGAGTGCTTAAATTAAATAATGACTGTGGAGTTAGCAAATCAAGAACGTGTAACTGTGAATCAAGTTTGTGAGAATTGTGAGGTTGAGATTTCTGGTAGTAAGTTTTGTGTAGATTTGATACCATTTAAGTTAGGAGAATTTGATGTGATATTAGGGATGGATTGGTTATCTAAGCATGATGCTCAGATAGATTGTCGAAATAAGAAAGTAATGGTGAAAATGCCAGACGAAAGAATAGTAACGTTCAAGGGACAGAAGCAGGTAAAGAAGTTCTTAACGATGATTCAAGCCAAGAAGTTACTACGGCAAGGATGCGAGCATTTCGTAGCATACGTGATTGACAAAAGTCAGGAGCCAGCAAAACTTGAAGATATCCCAGTAGTGAATGAATTTCCAGACGTATTTCCCGACGAATTGCCAGGACTTCCTCCAGATAGAGAAATTGAATTTGCGATCGACTTAGCACCTGGAACAGAACCAGTATCCAAGGCCCCGTACAGAATGGCGCCTGTTGAGATGAAAGAGCTAGCAAAGCAATTGCAGGAATTGTTAGAGAAAGGAGTAATCAGACCCAGCGTATCCCCGTGGGGAGCCCCGATATTATTTGTCAAGAAGAAAGATGGAAGCATGAGACTGTGCATCGACTATAGGGAGATCAACAAGCTGACAATCAAGAACAAGTATCCGTTACCCAGAATCGATGATCTGTTTGACCAATTGAAGGGAGCCAAGTACTTCTCCAAAATTGATTTAAGATCGGGATATCATCAACTAAAGATCAAGCCAGAAGATATACCAAATACAACTTTCAGAACAAGGTATGGGCATTACGAGTTTTTAGTGATGTCTTTTGGATTGACCAATGCCCCGGCAGCGTTTATGGACCTGATGAATAGAATTTTCAAAGAGTATTTGGATAAGTTTATTATTGTGTTTATAGACGATATTTTAATTTATTCAAAGACGGAAGAGGATCATGCGGAACATGTGAGAACGGCTTTGGAGATTTTAAGGAAAAAGAAGTTATATGCTAAATTCTCGAAGTGTGAGTTTTGGCTACAAGAAGTTCAGTTCTTAGGACACATAGTCAGTAACGAAGGGATCAAAGTGGACCCGGCAAAGATCGAAGCAATTACGAATTGGGAGAGACCGAGAACACCCACTGAGGTAAGAAGTTTCTTGGGATTGGCAGGATACTATCGACGATTCGTTCAGAATTTCTCAAGGATTGCCACACCATGAACAAAGCTTACACGAAAGAATGAAAAGTTTATATGGAACGACAAGTGCGAAGAAAGTTTCCAGGAGTTGAAGCGGAGATTAATCACGGCACCTATTTTGTCACTTCCAGACGATCAAGGGAATTTTGTAATTTATAGCGATGCTTCTCATAAAGGATTAGGATGTGTTTTAATGCAGCACGAAAAGGTGATTGCGTATGCGTCCAGATAATTGAAACCACACGAACAAAAGTATCATACTCATAACTTAGAGCTAGCAGCTATAGTTTTTGCTTTGAAGATTTGGAGACATTATTTGTATGGAGAAAAGTGTGAGATTTCACGGATCACAAAAGTTTGAAATATATATTTACCCAGAAGGAACTTAATATGAGACAAAGGAGATGGTTAGAATTGATCAAAGATTATGATTGCTCGATTAATTATCATCCTGGTAAGGCGAACGTTGTAGCAGATGCGTTAAGTCGGAAGGAAAAGTTAAATTAGTTATCAGTACCTGAAGATATATATAAGGAATTTCAGAAATTGGAATTGGAAATTAGAGTTTGCGAACCTGAGGAAGCGAAAGTGTACAGTATGACTTTCCAGCCGGAGTTGTTGGAGAAAATAAAGAAATGTTAGAAAGATGTAATGGATCAAGATATAAATCGTTTGGTAGGTGAAGAATTATGCACGCAGAAGGATGATCAAGGCATTTTGAGATTTTCATCTAGAATCTGGATTCCACCAGTGACGGAGTTAAAGAATGAAATTTTACAAGAGGCACATAGTTCAAGATATTCCATCCATCCAGGGAGTACCAAAATGTACAGAGATTTAAAGAAGAATTATTGGTGGCCAGATATGAAGAGGGAAATTGCGGAATGGGTTAGCAAATGTTATACCTGTCAGAGAGTTAAAGCAGAGCATCAAAGACCAAGCGGATTGCTACAGCCATTGGAGATTCCAGAGTGGAAGTGGGAACATATTACCATGGATTTCATAGTTGGATTAACAAGGACAAGGGCTAATCATGATGCCATTTGGGTTATAGTGGATAGACTTATCAAGTCAGCTCATTTTCTGCCCATAAATGAAAGATTTTCGCTCGACAAGTTGGTCCATATGTACCTAAAAGAAATTGTAGTTCGTCATGGAGTTCCAGTGTCTATCGTATCTGATCGAGATCCAAGGTTTAATTCAAGATTCTGGAAGAGTTTTCAAGAATGTTTGGGAACAAGACTGAATATGAGTACAGCTTATCACCCCCAAACGGATGGCCAAAGTGAAAGAACGATCCAGACAATCGAGGATATGTTACGTGTTTGTGCTATTGATTTCAAAGGAAGTTGGGACGAACATTTACCCCTGGTAGAGTTTGCTTACAACAACAGTTATCATGCCAGCATTGGAATGCCACCCTATGAAGCCCTTTATGGACGTAAATGTAGATCTCCAATATTTTGGGACGAAGTAGGAGAACGCAAGATACTTGGACCTGAACTGGTACAACAGACAAAGGAAGTTGTTGAACTTATTCAGAAAAGATTAATAGCCGCTCAAAATCGTCAGAGGAAATATGCAGACCAATCAAGGAAAGACATGGAATTTGAAGAAGGAAGCTTGGTATTACTGAAAATATCACCATGGAAAGGACTAACGAGGTTTGGAAAGAAAGGGAAGCTAAGCCCAAGATATGTCGGACCTTTTGAGATCCTAAAGCGCATTGGCAAAGTAACTTACGAATTGGCGTTACCTCCGCACATGGAGCACATTCACAATGTTTTTCATGTATCGATGCTCAAGAAATATAATCCAGACTCCAGGCATGTAATAGAATATGAGCCAATAGAGCTTCAGGCAGATTTATCATATGTAGAGAGTCCGATAGAGATTCTAGAGCAAAGAGAGAAAGTATTAAGAAATAAAGTGGTAAAGTTAGTAAGAGTATTGTGGAGAAACCCAAAGGTTGAAGAGTCAACCTGGGAGTTAGAAAGTGATATAAGAGAAAAGTACCCTTATTTGTTTTCTTAGAGATTCTGAGGAAAGAATTCTTTTAAGGGGGGAAGAATGTAATATCCGGGATATATCGTGTAATTATTTTTGCTATTATATAATTATTATGTGTGTTCAGTATCTATTCTTTAAGTTAATTGTTAAGTGTTTTCTGTACTTGAATATTCAAAAATAATATTAAGTGAGTATTTTAATTTTTATATGTCCAAAATAAAATATAGATAATTGTAATATCTTCCTAATTATTTTTATGTTGATTTATGGATTTATAAGAATCATATGAAATTTCTAAAATCTTTTTCCGGGTAATTAAAATCTATTTTATAAAAACGGGAACCAACCGACGTCAACCGTTGTTATGTTTTTGGAACCCGAAACTCTTTCGAGAACTCATTCCTAACCTAATTGTAATATTCCGAGCATATTCCATGTTTCGACTTTTTCGATCCGGCGTACGGTTTGTCCTGCGCGGGTCCCGGCGCAACATTTTCGATACAATATTCGTTTCGGTAAATCAATAAAACCCGTATTCTCGGTAAACGGGAGCTTTTTATTAAACTATCACAATTATCACTTCGTAATACGTAACTAGGCGCTGAGACCAAGACCGCAGTACAAATTGTACTGATTTAGATAATTATCCCGAAAATCGATACCGTTTGGATCAGTTTTTACAAATAAACGTACCGTTTTATATCCGAAATGATCCAACGGGATACTAATTTTCCATAATTATAAATAGCCTTTTACCGTATTTTATTTCATATCAAAATCATTTGCAGACAGATAATTATATAATTTTCAGAGAAAAACCCTAATTTCCTAAAACTGTTCTAAGAATCAAACAAGCATTTGGAGGTGTTATTGAATTCGGTTTGGAAAGCTCGAGTAACCAATCTGAAGGTCTTGAAGAGCTCTACCAGATTCTGTAATCCATACACCTGCAGAAATCAAGGTTATTTTTCTAAAAATTTATTTATTTTCGAATTTATTTTATTAAAAATATGAATTTTTGTTCGGTTGATTGTTTGTATGATTTGATGATTGCATGTTGTAGAGCTTGTTTTCCTGATGATTTTCATATGTCATACGTCTGATTTGGAGTTCAATAACATGTTCAAATTTGAGTTTGATTTTCGAATTTTAAAATTACGGTTTATAACCCGTATGAATGTTCTTAATTGAAATTTGGGGGTTTCTTATTCTGTGATAGATTGATGTTGTGTTATCGTGAGTTGTGTTCTCTGTGAAATTTGCAATCTAGTCGTATAAGTCTCATGAACCAACGAGGTCTGTAGAGAAGGGAGTTGTGTTTTGAAGTTTTCCGATGTTCGCCGGAAACTGGAAAATTTCACGGCCAAATTCCGGCCAACTCAGGGATTGTTAGGTTGTTTTGATTGCATGGTCGTGTTCCTGGTAACCTGTAGATGTGATCTGGAGATGTTAGTGGGGTGAGGACGCCGAGAACGTGTTCTCCGGCCACCCCCGACTTTTTCCGGCGACTGGACTGCAAAATTGCAGTTTGGTCCCTGCAGTTTTGAAAACGATGCAGTTTGGTCCCTGTAGTTTCCAGACTTTGCAAAAATTGGATTTCTGTTTTAAAAATGTTTAGAAATCATATTTCCTATTTATTTTTATTATAAAAATTCATTTTTAATTTCTGAAAATTCTAAAAATTATTATTTTAATTCCGAAAATTATTTTTTATTAACAAATAAATCTGAATTAATTAGTTAATTAATTTCAGTTAATTTTTAATTGATTAATTAGTCAATTAATTTGAAAATTAATTGATAAATTGATTTAATTAATTATTAATTGATTTTTAATTAATTATTTAATTAGATTTAATTATTTAAAAATGATTTAAAAATTCCGAAAAATAGTTTTGAGCTTTAAAATATTATTCTAAATTATTTCCAAGGCTCGATAATTATTCTAAAATTGTTTCGGAGCCAGAATTGGCCAACCGAACCCTGTTTATTATTCCGAAATTGATCCAACGACCCGTTTTAATTCCGAAAAATGTTTTAAAAATCATTTTAAATACCCGAAAGCATATTTATGACCCGAGACTTCTTTATAAATGATATGTCATTGATTACGTGATGTATTATGTGTTATACGTGACCTGTTGTTTGACTATCGGTCTATATATTCGGTGTTTACTTGTTATTGCATAGATTTCAATCCGTTAATCGGATTTGGGTAAAACAAAGGGTAGATAGAAGTATGTGTTGAATAGAATCCTGTGAGTTGATGATTGATAGATGCTTATGATATGTGAGCAGAAGAGGCAAGGCGTAGGAAAGGGAAACAGGTAGTTGAGGAGTAAGACGATTGTGATTGAAAGCAAGTGCAGGATAGTAAGCTAATATCAGGCAAGTGTTCTGAACTTTCTCGAGATATTGTAATTCTTGATAGTCTTGTTGACATTGCAAGTGCTTTGAAGCACGGAAACCTAAATCCTGATTTCAGTTATTATTCTTGAGCTATGAACCATATTCTTTCTAATCCATTGATTATTGTATACCCAAACAAGAACTACAAATCTACGATACTACTCCACAAATATATACAACTAAATACCAGACACTGAACTGAATTATTATATACTCAATCCATGATATCTTATGCTTTGAAAGACTAAATCCTTGAAACCCTGAAACGTTGTTTCCTTTGTTATTCAATTCTTTCATTACCCACCATTTAAGCTTTGAAAGTACCTTGTTGATCCTTACAAGGATTTAAACCCTTTCATTGTTAAACATTTATTGTTGTTAATGATTTCAGTTATTGTTTATTATTGCATATTCTGTTATTATGTTAGAATTGGATTGTTTTTATAAAATTGTGGACCAGATTCATGGTCAGACCATATAATGGTCAAGTTAGGCCAATGTGTGCCTTGGATCCAGTAGTTAGAGCAATGTTGTGTGCCTTGCTCGGGGTTAGTGCGTGACTGATCAGCAGCCTAACCTTGGTTTTTAAATTAAAACTATAATATCCAATTCTAAATCATAATCCATTGTTCACTTGATATCATAAACATATTCACCTGATGATCATTATTCTCAGTTTTTTCATTGTGACTTGCTAAGCTAGTTAGCTCATTTGTGTGATGTTGTTTATATTCTTTCCAGTTAAAAAGGAACCAGTTGGTAAAGAGGATCCCCAGTCCAGCGCGAGAGCTAGGGGTTCAGGTTGAGAAATCTGAGCTAGTAGGCTTCTTTTGGAATAATTTAAGTTTGTAAAAGTTTGTAATAACATTTAATACTCAGTTTGAATTTGAAATAGTTGGGATTTGAACGATTTGTAATATATTAGTGTGTTTGGCTTGTGTGCATACTTTAACCTATTGCGGTCCGTGGTGATTGGTAAGTAGGGTCATTGCATATATTATTATTATCTTTATTATTGTTATAAGCAGGTTATAATTAAGGTGTTTGTGTGGACCCCAAACTTCTGACCCGGGTTTGGAGGGCGCTACACATTCAACCTTTCCTTCCGATTTAATGCGTCTGCCACAACATTCGCCTTACCGGGATGATAATTAATCGAACAGTCGTAATCCTTGATCAATTCTAACCATCTCCTTTGCCTCATATTAAGTTCCTTCTGCGTGAATATGTATTTTAAGCTTTTGTGATCCGTGAAAATCTCGCACTTTTCTCCATACAAATAATGTCTCCAAATCTTTAAAGCGAAAACTATGGCTGCTAGCTCCAATCATGAGTAGGATACTTTTGTTCATGTGGTTTCAATTTCCTTGACACATACGCAATCACCATTTCGTGCTGCATTAAAACACATCCTAGTCCTTTGTGAGAAGCATCGCTATAACGAAATTCCCTTGATCGTCTAGAAGTGATAAAACAGGTGTCGTGATTAATCTCCGCTTCAACTCCTGAAAACTTTCTTCGCACTTGTCGTTCCATATAAACTTTTCATTCTTTCATGTAAGCTTTGTCAATGGTGTTGCAATCCTTGAGAAATTCTGAACGAATCGTCGATAATAGCCCGCCAATCCCAAGAAACTTCTTATCTCAGCGGGTGTTCTCGGTCTCTCCTAATTCGTAATTGCCTCAATCTTTGCCGGGTCTACTTTGATCCCTTCGTTACTGACTATGTGTCCTAAGAACTGAACTTCCTTTAGCCAAAACTCACACTTCGAGAATTTAGCGTATAATTTCTTTTCCTTTAAAATCTCCAAAGCCGTTCTCACATGTTCCGCATGATCCTCTTCCGTTTTTGAATATATTAAAATATCATCTATAAACACAATAATAAACTTATCCAAATATTCCTTGAAAATTCTGTTCATCAGGTCCATAAACGCTGTCGGGGCATTGGTCAATCCAAAAGACATCACTAAAAACTCATAATGTCCATACCTTGTTCTGAAAGCTGTTTTTGGTATATCTTCTGGCTTGATCTTCAGTTGATGATATCCCGATCTTAAATCAATTTTGGAGAAGTACTTGGCTCCCTTCAACTGGTCGAACAGATCATCGATTCTGGGTAACGGATACTTGTTCTTGATTGTCAGCTTGTTGAGCTCCCTATAGTCGATGCACAGTCTCATGCTTCCATCTTTCTTCTTGACAAATAATACCGGGGCTCCCACGGGGATATACTAGGTCTGATTACTCCTTTCTCTAACAATTCCTGCAATTACTTCGCTAGCTCTTTCATCTCAACAGGCGCCATTCTGTACGGGCCCTTAGATACTGGTTCTGTTCCCGGTGGTAAGTCGATCGCAAATTCAATTTCTTTATCTGGAGGAAGTCCTGGTAATTCATCGGGAAATACGTCTGGAAATTCATTCATAACTGGAATATCATCAAATTTTGCTGGCTTTTGACTTCTGTCGATCACATATGCTACGAAATGCTCGCATCCTTGCCGTAATAACTTCTTGGCTTGAATCATCGTTAAGAACTTCTTTACTTGTTTCTGACCTTTGACCGTTACTATCCTTTCGTCTGGCGTTTTCACCATTACCTTCTTATTTCAACAATCTATCTGGGCATCGTGCTTATATAACCAATCCATCCCTAATATAACATCAAATTCTCCTAACTTAAATGGTATCAAATCTACACAAAATTTACTACCAAAGATCTCAATCTCACAATTCCCACAAACTTGGTTAACAGTTACATGTTCTTGATTTGCTAATTCCACAGTCATTATTTCATTTAAACACTCAACTGGATAATTTAACTTACTAACAAAATCTTGTGAAACAAACGATCGAGTTGCTCCCGAATCTATTAACACTTTGGCATATAAAGAATTCACATTAAGCGTACCTGCCACGACATCCGTATCCTGAATAGCATCCTTCACAGACATATAAAACGGTACGTTTATTTATAAAAACTGATCCAACCGGTATCGGTGTTCGGGATAATTATCCAAACAAGTACAATTTGTACTACAGTCTTAGTCTCAGCGCCTGGTTACACGTACTACGAAGTGATAATTGTGATAGTTTAATAAAAAGCTCCCGTTTATCTAAAATACGGGTTTTATTGATTTACCGAAACGAATATTGTATCGAAAATGTTGCGCCGGGACCCGCACAGAACAAACCGTACGCCAGATCGAAAAAGTCGAAACATGGAATATGCTCGGAATATTACAATTAGGTTAGGAAAGAGTTCTCGGAAGGAGTTCTCGGAAGAGTTTCGGGTTCCAAAAACGTAACAACGGGTAACGTCGGTTGGTTCCTGTTTTTATAAAATAGATTTTAAATACCCGGAAAAAAAGATTTTATAAATTTCATATGATTCTTATAAATTCATAAATCACCATAAAAATAATTAGGAAGATATGACAATTATCTATATTTTATTTTGGACATATAAAAATTAAAATACTCAATTAATATTATTTTTGAATATCCAAGTACAGATAACACTTAACAATTAATTCACAGAATAGATACTGAACACAGATAATAATTATTTAATAGCAAAAATAATTACACGATATATCCCGGATATTACACTTATATTGCTTCTGCATCCAGAAACTTACCTTACTATTGGCTTCTGTACACTTTATACTTCACTTCTTTTAAACCCACTCCTTTCCATAACACAGAACAACCAACTCAATCCTAAAATCAAATCAAACCCCTCTAGCTCGGAGGGTGTCAGATCAACTGCAACTACGTCTAACTTCTAAACGCTTGATTTTTTGGTTCTTTTGAAAGTTCTATCTCTAGCTCAGCTGGATGTTGGCCCTTGGGATGTAGTATCTTGAATAACCATTCTACAACTCATTGCAACATGCCCACTCTTTCCATAATTGTGATACCTAACTTCTGGATTTTCGGGATTACATTCTGATGCATAATGACCCTTATGTCCACACTTAAAATATTGCACATTCTTTTTGCACGCACCACTGCGTCTCCTGTCACAGGACTTGCAACCTACTGCTCACTTGACTGACTGGGCTAGAGTGGAAACAACTAAAGTAGTACTAGATCTAGCCTGAAATAAACTCTATCTCCGGAATCTCTTACTCCTATTCCGGCCAAACTAATTCTCAAATCCTTGAATGGACTTTCCTTGGTCTGCTTTGTCCTTAACACCTTCCGACTTCCTTTTCTTATTACTTTTGTCCTTAACAGCCAACTTCTGGTCACCTTCTATTACCAGGGCGGCCTGAACCATATAGGAGTATGTATTGAGTTGCAATATCACAACTCCTCTGCAAATTTCAGGTTTTAAATCTTGTTAAAACCTCCTTGCCTTTTGACTCTCCGTACTTACATACTCAGGAACTAATCGGGCCAATTCTATAAACTTGGCCTCATATTCCAACACACAGCTTTCACCTTGTTTCATTTCTAGAAACTCAATTTTCATTTGACTCCGCACACAATCTGGGAAATACCTTTCCAAAAACAACTCACTAAACCTATCCCATGAAACATGGCCTTCTCCTTCTAACGCTCTGGTTGACTCCCACCAGTAATTCGCTCTATTTTCAACAAATAACTTGCATAATCGGTATTAAGATTATCACTTACTTGAATGAGGTTGAAAACTTCCTCCATTTCTTTTAACCATGCTCCAACAGCTACTGGATTAGGTTCACCTTTAAACTCAGAAGGGGTAACGTTCTGAAAAGATCTGAAATAAACACTTGGGTTCACTCCTTGCTGTTGCTGCTGCAACAGTAGTTACCGCTACTGAACCTGTTAGATTAACTGCAACTGTTGTTGCTACTGCTGGCGCAACAAATCTAGAATTTCATTTATAGTTGGACCCTCCGCAAAACTACTATTATTTTCTTTAGACTGGGTAGCTTTCTTAAGCGGCATCTTCCTGAGATATATAAATGAGTTTATTCATAACATAACAAAATGTTTGATAAAAGATATCACCGTTTAAACGGTATACCTGCATCAGGAGAATGCTGCCTAGTAAAATACCCATGTCCTTAATATCAGGGTCTATTTATGAAAGAAATCTAGATTAGTAGCACTAGCAATCATAGCAACAATAACAATAGCAGAATCAACAACAGTTCAGGAATACTAGAATATAAAGAAACTGAACACCATAGCATAGATCCTCAATACAACAACTGACCACTTCCCGTCACTGCTCTATTACCACATTAACACCAATCTGGTATACAATAAAACTTGGCCGGCTATAACAGCCACCAATTACACAGAGCCCACTAGTAATTCAAGTCAAGCTTAAGGAATGCTAGACTCCTCTAGGCACCATGGTCCAAATTTCAACCAACCATTCCTCTAGGGATGATTTCTTATCACCCTCAAGTGATTCAACCATCACTGAGTTACCTTTCCCTAGGCTATAAATCCATTATTAGATTTCGAACCCTCGCTGCTACCCTTGTTCTTGAATAACAACCTAATATAAGAATTTCATTTCTCCTGACAATCAACTTTCGCTTACTGACAATACTAGGACTGTCCAACTACAAAAGTTACTGATAATTCATTGCCTCGAGACTTCAAATGAAATTTCATAATCAAAGAATCAATATTATAGGGAGGACAAGAGGAGAAAATATAGGTATGACTGTATGCAACCATACAAGTACATAAGATGGTTAGTCTTAGTACCAGGGTCACAACACATAATTCGGTGGCGTCCCACCAGACCCTTTTGCCACACAGACAAATGGTCAACTCATATACGTTCTTTGCCCCAATCATCCGGTAGAATCTCCGAGAAAAGAAACAATGTTAAAAAAAGAAAATTCACAAATAGAAAGGGTAAATCTGATTTGTAATGAGATCAACAGAACCCTAAGTAACTTACTTCGGGTTCATAACTTTCTCACAGGAAAAATAAGCAACTTATGGAATAGGAAACAATTACTCTGGAAACAAAATACATTTCAAGAAAGAAATAGAAGGGTTCAAAGATACCACCTCCCGTTCTGATCCACATTCACTATAAAACTTAGTCATCATAACAGCCCCTGACTATTATCACGCTATCCGAACACACCAAGGTCACACAATCAGTCTAATAACATTCCTTTCCATAGAGAATGTGATATTTAGAAATAACATTAGCGTCTCTTTAGCTGACACATCAAGGGTGTGCTCAAAAGCTGACTTTTCCCAATCAGACTCGAATTCTCAAGAAGGAAACTAGAAATCTCTATCAAACATTACTAGCAATACATAGGCAAAGGAAACATACTCTAGGTTAGGGCAGTTCCAGTCAATCCTCAATAAAAGTCAGGGTTACGCTTCCGAAGCCCTTGACTAAACTCATAGACTTGCTCTTCTAATTGAGTTGCTGACTGACATCTATATGTAAACCTTCCTATACTCTTTTGACTCTATTCCTAACCTAAATCAGGGACTCAAACCTGAAAGGCATATGTTATAGCCTATTTGTTTATTCGAGGATTTAACTAAACTCAAATGATAATGTAATAAGTAAATAGTGGATCTATCGTTAGAGAGATCTCACAGAGTAACATATGTCAAAGGATTAAGTAACATTGTTCATCTACAGACTTGATGACTTAATTCACTGGAAGAAGCTCAAGAAATTGATCAAGCCTCAGTGATATAAATCAAGATTGTGGATTTAATCAAGTGACAGAGATCTCGTTAGGGTATCAATTAATTACAAGGATTTAGTATGATGAAAATCAAGAGTATCAAAGTCAAGGCATGAAGAAACGTCACAGAAGTTAGTCACTCATGAACCAGACAGTACATCGAGTGTCAACATTGAAGTGGTGGAATTGATTTATATATTTCAGTGATTTTCAGAAGATATACAGAAGAATGGATGCTGCTCAAGATTAGTATTAATTCTCTATTAATTAATTAAGTCATATAATTTAATTAAGAAAATAAATTATATCTGCAAAGATTAATTTATTTGATTAATTGAATTAATTGATTAATTAATTCTGAATTAATATTAAGAATTTTCATAATTTAAATTGGTTTAAAAATCTGTTTTAATTCAACAAGACAACTGATTGTATTAGTATGACAATCGGTATGACAATCAATAGTCATACCGAAAGACATGCTAATTCAAAAGGATTGTCTTACCAGAATTATTATAGGATTTAAATCTATTTATTTTCAGCAAAAACAATCTGATTGTCCTACCGAAACTCTTGCTAGTTCATTCTGATTGTCTTGCTAGTTCTAAAAGATAGTCCTACCAAAAGTCTTGCTGAGCCAAAGAGATTGTCCAGTTCATTTTCATTCGGTTGGTTGATAAAAGAAGCAGAAGCTGAACATTCATTTTAAATCATCAAAAGAACACAACATTGAATATTCAAGCAGCAGAACACAGAACAAAAGAAACCTGCAGAGAAATTATTGCAAATTCACAGATCATTTATTTCTAGTATTTATTGTTGAATCCAATCCACTAGAAATACTTTTCTTGTTCTTGTGTAACTATCTAGCGGATCGAAATCCCTAGAACTTAATCTCAAATCGCTTTTAGCATTTGATCTTTTTATTGCAAAAATAGAAAAAGTTAATGTCGAATTTATTCTAGAATTGTAATAATTGATTTGAGATTAATCCCTTGTAAACGATACCGTTGTTGTAACACCATTCAAGTTTAATAATAATTTTATTTAACTTGAATTGTGTTTCACCTTTTTATTCCGTATTTTATTCGATTAAATGGTATTGTTTGTATTCAACCCCCCCTTCTACAAACATATTGAGACCTAACAATTGGTATCAGAGCCTTCTGATTAACGTACAAATCAAGATCCTAGACTTTTGTGTTTCTTTCACTCCTTAAATTTTTTATTCACTCAAAAAATTCATAATGACTACACAAAAAGTTGGAACCGTTAAAATTCCACTATTCGATATAGAAAATTATGTTATGTGGAAGAAGAAGATGCTATTGTTTTTACAAGTTGCAAATTCCAAATATCTGGAAGTGTTAAAGAAGGGTCCTAAAATTCCGATGGTTATTGAACCAGAGGTAATAGAAAATGATGTGGTGATTACCAAAGCAAGAACTTATGTGAAAGATCCTGAGGATTTTTCTCCGGTTGAAAAAGAAGAAGCCTCCCTGGATGCTAGCCTTCAATTAATTTTAGTAGATTCCCTTGATCCCTTGATGAATAGACATGTGATGAACTGTAAAGATTCCAAACATATCTGGGAAACTATTGAGGTTATTAATGAAAGCACAGAGGAAGTTAGGGAGAACAAATTAGAAATCCTAACCTCTGAGTATGGATACTTTAAATCCAATCCAGGAGAAGGAATCACTGAAGTGTTTGAGAGTTACAATGCATTGATCAACAACCTGAACATTAATGGTAAATACTATTCCATCAGGGAGGTCAATAAAAAGTTGCTTTTAACACTGCCAACTCATCTCGAACATAGAATCACTGCCATAAGAGAAGCAAGAGATCTGAGTGAGATTTCTTTGGAAAGGCTCTATGGGTTGGAGCAGATTCAGCAGAAGGAAGTTTACGGGAAAGGAAGAGTGGTCAGCACGTCTACTGCTCTAGTAGATGATGAACAACAACAACAACCACAATATCAACAGCAATCTCAACAGTCAGAAAGAATGGTACAGTCTTCCAAGGTTGAAGAAAATGTGATAGTAGCAGAATTTGATCCTCCTACTACAAATCAATCAGGATATGATTTTTATTCCTTGGAAGAACTGGAGCAATTGGAGGATGAGTCAATGGCCCTGATTGTCAAAAGATTCTCAAATGTCAGATTCAAAAGGAATCCCAAGTTCAAGTACAAGTCCAACTACAACAGATTCCAGAAAGGTGGATCTTCATCCTCTAACATCAGCAGTAGTGGGTACAAAACAGGGATGGTTGATCGATGCACCATTCGATGCTTCAACTGTAATGAGTTGGGACACTTTGCCACAGAATACAGGAAGCCAAAACAAGTTAGGAAGAACTCTTACGATTCTAATCAGAAGAGTAAATCTGAAAGGGCTTACTTGGAAAAGGGAAGAAGCTGGGATGATACTGACAGTGAAGATGAAGAAGTTGGGAATCTTGCTCTCATGGCTAGTGATGCAAACACCTCATCGTCAAGAAAAGAGGTAAAATTTACTGATGCTGAATTAGTTTATCATCTAGGAGGTTCCTTAGATTGTGCTCGTCGTGATAATGAATTGTTAAATCATCAAATCAAAGACCTTAAGAAAGAGGTCAATGAATTAAGACTTTTGCACATTAATCAAGATAAATTAAAAGAACAAGTATCTTTTCTAGAGAATAGGGTTGACTGTTATAGACAACTCGAAACTATTCTCAAAGACAAGATCACCGGTCTTGAGGCTAAGGTTAAAGCTTACTTTAATTCTTGTTCGAAGTCCAAAAAGTTTTACAATAAGCAAGCTGTTAATCAAACATCTGGAATAGGTTATGATTACAATGTTGCTATTGGAAAATTAGGCATAAACTCCCCTTCTCATGTCTGTGCTAAAGGCAGGGAAGTACCATATGTGCTTAAGGGTGTTGATGAACCTCTCTATAAGGAATCAATTGCTGAACCATTTGATGAGACCTCATTTATTATTCAAGAAGAAATCCGTGCTGAAGATCATGCTAATGAGAAAGATATCTCCAAGTCAAGTGTGTCAAAGGTTCCAGTCAAAGTTGTGAAAGCAACTGAGACTAACTCAGACACACATGCGTTGGATAACATAAATGCCATGTCTACCATGCATAAGTTGCCTATTGTTAATCCCTCTCATAAAGCATGTGGTGTTCCTGATTGTATGTCTTGTGCTTTTAATTTGATGTATGCTTATTTTAATGGTAAGCATGTTTCTAATGATAAGACTACCCCTCGTCAGCATGTGAATAATAGAAAGCATGATAGGTCTAAGACTGTTAGTCCTCCTAAAGCTAGAAAGGAGACATTTGTGCCTAAGCCTAAACAGAAATTTGTCAAGGCTGTTCACAAGGTCAAATGTCCAGTCATTGAGAAAGTTGAGAACATTAAAATTAAGAATGTTGTTTTGCCTGATAAAGGCCAATTTTACAAGTATGTCGGACCCATCCAAGCTTGGGTTCCGAAGAAGGTCTAATCCATTTGTATTGCAGGGCATTAAACAGGTACAACCGGTAGTGTGGATTCTTGACAGCGGATCATCAAGACATATGACCGGAGATAGAGCCCTGCTATCAAATGTGGTTGAGAAAGCTGGCCCAGTGGTTACCTTTGGAGATAACAGCAAAGGTTTAACGGAGGGATATGGCTGTTTGCTAGCTGGAAATGTTATCATTAAAAATGTGTATGTTGTGCAAGGACTTGAACACCATCTGCTTAGCATTAGTCAGTTCTGTGACAACGGCTACAATGTTTTATTCGATAAGCTGAAGTGTCAGATTCTGCACAAGAAAAATGAAAAACCCTCCTTGATGGGAATCCAGAAAGGAAATCTGTTCGTAGCTGACATGAACTCTGGAAGCAATCCTGAAGTCAATTGTTTCTATGCAAAGGCATCATTAGATGAGAGTTGGCTATGGCACAAGAGACTTTCTCATCTCAATTTCAAAACAATGAAATCTCTTGTCAAAAGAGAATTGGTCAGAGGTCTGCCTCAGCTGGAATTCTCCCCAGAAGGACTATGTGAGGCTTGCCAGAAAGGAAAGTCAAAGAAAGCAAGTCACAGAGGCACTGACACATCTTCCATAACTGGTGTTCCGCAATTATTGCACATGGATTTATTTGGACCAGTTAATGTCCTTTCGATGTCAAAGAAGTGTTACTATCTTGTGATAGTTGATGACTATTCCAAGTATATGTGGGTTTTATTTCTTCACTCTAAGGATGAAACACCACAAGTTGTGATTGATAATATCAAGATGATTGAGTTAGATTCTAATGTCCCTGTTAGAGCATTAAGGTCAGATAATGGAACAGAATTCAAGAATTCACTTCTCAATGGATTCTGTACAGACAAAGGGATTACCAGACAATTTTCAGCTCCTAGAACCCCTCAGCAAAATGGAGTGGTAGAAAGGAAGAATCGTACATTGATTGAAGCTGCAAGAACGATGTTAAGTGAATCAGGTCTTCCAATGTACTTTTGGGCTGAAGCTGTCAATACTGCATGTTATACTCAGAATCGAACTCTAATCAACAAAGACTTCATGAAAACTCCTTATGAGATTTTGAATGAACAGAAACCTTCTATCAAATACTTTCCTGTATTTGGTGCCAGATGCTTCGTGCTCAAGGATGGAGATGATCGTCATGGTAAATTCGAGGCAAAGGCAAATGAGGGTATTTTTGTTGGATATGGAAGAAGATCATACAGAGTGTATATCATTGATCAACTCAAAGTAACTGAAAGTGTCAATGTTACATTTGATGACACTAAACTCCCTAGTATCCAAACTGAAGATCCTTCTGAGAAACTGAAGTTTGATGATATGTCAGATTCAGAATCAGAACATGGTCAAGAACCTGAGGTTGTTGCTGGTGAAGAACCTGTTAATCATGATGATACTCAAGGTAATGGTGATGGAAACTTTGGCAACAATGGAGATAACACTGCTACTGACGGAGAATCTTCAAGTCAACATGGCAACAACTCAAGGGGAGATGCTGAAGGATCAACTAGTAGGACACAACATCCCAATGAATTTTAAGGCGAATCATCAAGATCAAATCTTCCAAGACAGACAGTCTGGAATAAAGCTCATCCTTTTGAGTTGATTATTGGTGATCCAGATGTTGGAGTCAGAACTAGACGTGCTACTTAAAATGAGTGTCTGTTCTCAGGATTTCTTTCTGAGATGGAACCTAAAAAGATTGAGGAAGCACTGACTGATCTAGATTGGGTGATTGCTATGCAAGATGAACTCAATCAGTTTGAACATCAACAAGTCTGGAAACTGGTACCTAGACCTACACATAAGAAAGTTGTTGGTACTAGGTGGGTATTCAGGAATAAACTAGATGAAGATGGTGTGGTTACAAGAAACAAAGGAAGACTGGTAGCTAAAGGGTATTCTCAAGCTGAAGGCATTAATTATGATGAAACCTATGCTCCAGTGGCTAGACTAGAGGCCATCAGGATATTCCTGGCATTTGCAGCATTCTCTAACTTTAAAGTTTATCAAATGGATGTCGAGAGTGCCTTTCTGAATGGAAAACTGGATGAAGAGGTATTTGTAGAGCAACCTCCTGGTTTTGAAGATCCAGATCATTTGGATTTTGTCTACTTTCTGTTCAAGGCTATCTATGGACTCAAACAGTCTCCGAGAAAATGGTATGACACTCTTTCTGAATTTCTTATTGAAAATAGCTTTATTAGAGGTGTCATAGACAAAACTCTCTTTTCTAAAAAGCATAAGAATGATACTATATTAGTCCAAGTCTATGTGGATGATATAATAATTTGGTCTACTAATGATAATCTCTGTAAGAGATTTGCTAAGTTAATGCACAACAAATTTGAAATGAGCATGATGGGAGAGCTGAAGTTCTTTCTTGGATTACAAGTAAATCAAAGGTTAGATGGAACTTTTATTTGTCAATCCAAGTATCTCGAAGAACTCCTCAAAAAGTACAATCTAGAGGATTCTGCATCAGCAAGGACTCTGTTAGATATATTTGATAATGTCATGGCTAATATGTTTTATGTTTAGCTTTCAGATCTTACGTGAACAGGATAAATCAGTACTTAACTGTTGATCAGTACTTATACTGGAAGTCAGGACTTAAGGATATCAGTACTTATATTATCAGGAGATAATCATCAGAAGATAGATATCAGAACTTAAGTGCTGAAGGACAATCAGATAAGGACAGTAGCTGATTAAAGGAAAGAAGATCGAGATAAACATAAGAAGAGATATGCATGAAGAAGGAATTCCGTGAAGAATGGAATACTTGGAAGAAAAGATATCTGATTGATATATTTTAGGAAGCAAAATTATATTCCATATCAATTAGCGATTATCTTGTAACTGTGTAGTATATAAACACAGGCATAGGGTTTACACTATAAGTGTTATCATTATCGAAGTTATTATTCTTTATAACCCTAGCAGCTCTCGTGATATTTGTTCATCACTGAGAGGTAACAGTTCCATACTGTAACAGAGTTTATTGTTTCAATAAAGTTTGTTTTCTGTTACTTAAGTTCTTAAAGTCCGATTTGAGTGTACTATATACTGTATTCACCCCCTCTACAGTGTGTGTGTGACCTAACAATTGGTATCAGAGCCTATCTGTTAACTTACATACAGTTAAAGATCCAAACACAATCATGTCGGACACAGAAACTCCAACTAAGCCTACCACAACTGAGGAACCACCAAAGACACTAATTCAGAGTTGGTATGAGACCATCAGAGTCCCCATACTGAGACCATCTGAATATCCCATATGGAAGGTAAGGATGACCATGTTCCTGGAAGCAACAGATCCAGAATACCTGGATAGAATCAAGGAAGGTCCTCACAAACCAACCAAACTCGCTGTTGCAGTTGCAGGTGAAGTAGCAATGACCGTACCAAAGGAGAAGAGTGATTATACTGCTGAAGACATAGCATCAATTGCTAAGGATGCTAAGGTACGACACTTACTGCATAGTGCCATTGATAATGTAATGTCAAACAGGGTAATCAACTGCAAGACTGCTAAGGAGATATGGGATGCTCTAGAAACAAGATGTCAGGGAACTGACATAATTAAGAAGAACAGGAAGACAATACTCACTCAAGAGTATGAACACTTTGACTCAAAGACTAATGATTCATTGAATGATTTATATGATAGATTTGTCAAACTTTTGAATGATTTGTCATTGGTTGATAAAGAGTATGATCTTGAAGATTCAAACCTTAAGTTCCTGTTAGCTCTTCCTGAATGCTGGGATTTGAAGGCAACGACAATAAGAGACAACTACAATCTTGATGAAACAACTCTTGACAAAATCTATGGAATGCTCAAGACTCATGAGCTGGAGATGGAACAAAGAAGCAAGAGAAAAGGAGGAAAGTCAAGGACAGTCGCTCTTAAGGCTGAAGAAGAATTCCCCAAGGCAGCTTCCTCAAAGAAAGACAAGGGTAAAGCTCTTTTCATAAAGTCTAATACTGAGTCATCAAGTTCTGAGAGTGATGATGACTCAGATTCTGAAAGCTTGCCTGAGACCGATGCTGATGAGGAGATGATGAAGCTGTGTGCTCTTATGGTGAAAGGAATCACCAAGATTGCATACAGGAAGTTCAGGAAGGGAAAGAAGTTTTCCAGAAAAAGCATAAGCTCTGATAAGAAGAATTTCAGAAGATCTGAAGGCAGAGGAGGAAAGTCTGACAGAGGAGATTACACCAATGTTAAATGCTATAACTGTGGTGAGAAAGGCCACATATCTCCTGACTGCAAGAAGGTAAAGGGTGACAGAGGCAAGGCTCTTGTCATAAAGCAGAAAAGTTGGACAGACACTTCAGACTCTGAAAGTGAGGAGAACTATGCATTGATGGCAAATGCTGATAAAGAAAGTGCTGAGAGCAGTTCTGAAGCTGCTTAAACAAAGGTACCTCAGACTACTTATGCTTTTCATACTGATGATATTAATGAGTTGAGAAGATATCTTAAAACCATGTTTGTTAGTTATAGAGATCAAACCTTAACATGTGAAAGATTAACTTCTGAAAATCTTGCTTTTAAGAAAAGAAATGATTTCTTAGAAAAAGAGTTAGTTATATTCCATCAAACTCAGAAGGATAGAGATGATGCTTTTTATGTTAGGGATGAAGTGCTAAAAATGAATGAATCTCTAAAAACTGAGTTAGAAAAGGAAAGAGAGATAATCAGGACTTGGACTAACTCTGGCAGAACAACTCAAAATTTGCTAAGTAGTGAAAATTGGAAAGAGGGCTTAGGTTATGGAGAGAATAAGAATGATAAAGGAACTGAAAAAATTAAGCCTGTTGTTAAGCAAAAGCCAAAGTTGTAACACCCCCAGATCCGGGGTCGAGGATCCAGGTCGTCACGGTCTTTCTTTCCACAATATCACTTCACTTAATTAATAATAATAACCTTATGCTGTGACCCCACACTAACACACACCACAACCCGTTATAGTCTCAGAGATGAAATTTAAATAAGTACAAGTCTTTGAATCCACAATTTAAAAGTTATTACAACCCAAAATGATTACTTGATAAATTTACAGTTAATTGCCATTATCTGCCACAAGTTATAATTATACATAATTGATTCTCAAAAGTAGATGGTCTGATCTACAATAGATCTACCTCTGCAGCTATAGCAGCTACAACATCAACGGGAAGACGCGGAACGCTTCCCACGTGCTTGCGCTGGGTCTGCTGGAGTCTGGCCATCTTTCCTAACTGTTGTTGTGTGATGAAGAAATAAAGCAAGGGTGAGCAGCAAGCCCACCAAAATAATATGTATAATGATTTACAATATATGAGCCTACTCATAATACTCATGAAAGTCTTGGTCAAAAGAAATGAACCAAGTTTGATATCTTAATGCGATGAAGTCGCAAAATATTCAGTATATATACATATATACTTTTTAAAATATTGGAAGTCCTCTTCCATGCATAATATACACAAAATCCCAGTGTATAACTGTATATATAAAAAAAAATATCGTTGCAAGGTGATCTCATATATCTAACCTTGTCTCAACGTTTTTCTGAAAATCTTTTTCATACATAAGACAATTATTAATTAGATATAAGTTTAAAAGATGAGGTTACCAAATACCCCAATATACTTATATCTTTCCCAATACTACTTGAACTACCACCGTTCAAGTTATAATCAGTTTCAAAAGTTCATCACATAGATGAGACTACAAGACAAGATTTGAATAGATTCAATCTTTGAAATATTATTGAATGAAAAAGTTATGAGATACTTTATTTAGTCCCGATATATATATCCACATATATATATCTCTAAAACATTTCCTGGAACCTCTGTTATGTAAAGTATGAACAGAGTTGCAATATCCAATGAATTTGGAAGGAAAAGAAAACCTTTGGCATAAACCAGATATCTTGCTGATCAGGCAAAGATACCCATAAGTAACCTTTTCTACTAGTAGATGGACGAATTCCCCACTGGTCATCACCCTGGTCATAATTAGGACCTTATGCTGGACTGCCACTCAGCCACTTATGCATTTGATGGACTCCCACTGAGCCACTTACACTATCATGGACGCCCACTGAGCCCATGTTGCTTATGCCGACTCAATAGATGGACTTACTTCCCGAACGATGGGCAAGTAATCAAGATGTTTTCTCAAAACAGCAACCTCGTTGTGAATGTAAAATACACCACTGAGCCGGATCCCTCAAGTTTTGAACTAGTATTTAAATCCCCTTTAAAAGGAAGATCTTAAATATAAAAATGAGTTTTGGGATCCGCTCTAACTTTTTAAAAATCATTTTGAAGACTCGAAAACACTTTATAGAGTGTTTGGAGTAAAGCTGATTTAATGAAGTAAATCAGTCCCCAGAATATTTAGAAAATGACTGAATATTATTAATTAAATAATATTCCCATAAAGAATAATCTTTATAAAAATAATTGAAGTAGAAGTATTAAAACTTATACTTGAAACGAGTATTAAATAACCAAAGATATACTTATATAAAAGTATTATCTTTATTTGAATAATCGAAAATAAGTTTGATTATTTACACCTTATTCTTTAATAAAATAAAGAATATATTTCAGCAAATAATCGGAGTCATAGATCCTCAAATGAATATTCAAATAATATTCATTAAATAATATAAACTGAGTCATAAGCCTTCGAATGAATATTCAAATAATATTCAATAAATAATATAAAAGAGTCATAAGCCCTCAAATGAATATTCAAATAATATTCAGATAAATAAATAAAAGGAGTCATACGCCTTCGAATAATATTCAAAATAATATTCATTAATAAAGTAAAAGGAGTCATAAGTCCTCGAATGAATATTCAAAATAATATTCAATAATAAAAATAAAGTTAAAGTTATCGAATAAACCTTATTCGATTAATAGTTTTAAAAACTATATCCATATATATATATAAATAAAGAGTAAAGTTCTATGGAGTCCACCTTTAATTGGAGTCCTCGGAGTCCATATATGTTCTGCAAGTAAAATATAGCTTAAAATATTGCAAAACATATTATTTTTCGACAAACATCACTATTCTATCAAAAATCTTGTAGATTGCATACATTTTACAAGCAGAACATTGCAAAAATATATATTCTACAAAACATGTTTAGTTTGCAGAACATAAATGTTCATGTTGCAGAACATATTGCAGAACATACATATTGTACCGTAAATATATGAGATTTGCATGATTTTGTTGAAGTTATGCTATTTGTGTAACATGTTTTGCAAAATAACACGTTTTACAATATATTTTATTTGCAGAACGTAGATGGACTCCGAGGACTCCGATAAAAAGGTGGACTCCATAGAACTCAAGCCTATAAATAAATATATATATATATAATATACTCGGGAACATCGACTACCGGTTTAGAAATATGTTCACCTTTTATCCCCTATACTAAGGGTATACGCAACTACTTGCTTATTTCTAGCATAGGTATTATCAACTGAACCAACAGATATATATTTCAAGAATATGAAACAGGCATGCATATATACCATATCACATGCTACAATATATCGCAAGAATTTGCTAAATAACCAATATGCATTTATCGCAAGATCATGCATATACAAATGTATACATCACAACAACAGTATAACGGATAGAATACTTGCCTGAGCGACTGGGGGTTACGAATGGCTCGGGACGAGTCTGGTAACCTATAAGCAACAAGTAAGTTGGAATTAAACCAAAGTCACTTGTAAATCTATACTTTAACTAACTTAGACTCTAACGCTTGTTTTGCGCTCACTGATTCGCTTAAGTCACTCGGGTACCCTCGGCTCCACCATTTTTAATAATTTAACCTTTATGAGTTTTAAAGCGATTCCTTCGCGAGTGTCTTACCAACTGCCTAACATACTTACCATAAATGTTTCATACATTAATTAACCCTTTTTGGTCTTTAACCTATGTTTCAAAGTAAGGCGAGGAAAAAAGTTTCGTTCGCGAAACGCCGTTACTTGAAACGGTCGTTTCTCCTAAACCGTGCATCGGAATCGAACGAACTACATATCAAAACGAAGCTCGTAACATGAGCTATCTAAACATGGCAGTGGTCATATTCTAGCAGGGGGTCCTCGGGTCCTAATGTTATGCACAAAACAGTCTAAAGAAAATCGGACGTTACGACGGCTATGTTTACGCGATTACCAATATTTATACCACTCCAATTCTTTACCAATTCACTACAAACCACCCAACCATCATCAATACCTCAAACACAACTTATATCAAGGCAAAGTCAGTCCATAATCTCAAGGTTTTCCAACTTATTCAACCACAAACATGATCTACTAACCATAACTTAAGATTCATTAACCATTAACCAAGATTCATATCCAAAATCACCACAAATCCAACCAAACTATCTAACATACATGGATCTTGCTATACATACATGGATATTTCTATATATACATTAATCCATCCATGAACTCATCAAAACTCAAAGTTCAAACTATAAGTTAAAGGTGAAAGTTGTTTATACCTCCTTGAAGCTTCCTAACACAACCCAAGAGCTTTGAATGCCTAAAAGAACCTTGATCCTTGCTTGTATAACCTTAATCTTTCATAAAAATTCAAGAAAACTAAAGTTATTTCTTGAAGGTTACTATTCACCATCTTCTTCCTTGATTTATAGAAAAAGATTGGCTTGGAATTAGAAGCTTAAACTTATAGGAAGTATGTAACTATCCATGGGGAAGCTTAGATAATTACCTTGCTAAATAGTAAGTGGTGGAGCTTGGATCTTCAAATTTTAAGAAATGGGCCGAGAGCTAGCTTGGGAAGAAAGATATTTTTGTGTTTTGTTTGATGAAAATGAAATGATTTGCTTGGTTGGTTGATTTTTGTGTTGTTTTTGGTTAATGACTTAATTAACCTTGATTTTGTGTGGTTATAATTCAACCACACTTCCTTCCCTTCTATGTCATGCTTGTGTCACCTTGCACATGTCATTATGCTCCCACTTGTCCACACCTTGTGGTTTGATGATGTCACAATCCCTGGCTTCTTGTACAAGCTTGTTTCTTGGTCACTTATTTGTTTTACGGTTCGCTTATCTTTCGTTCTCGTTTATCATTTGAGGGATCATACCCGGGATCTTATTACTTAGGTTCCCTTAACCTTTCTCAATATATTATATTCCTTTTATGATCCTCTCCTATAATCCTTTAATTTCAATCCTTTTTATCCTGTTACCTTATACTCAATTCTCTCCGTATCTTGTGGATTTCCGGGAAAAATCAAAGTGTTCGGAATTGGATTCTGACGATCTTTACATACACTTATATACCACATAGAGTACTAATAATATCCCATAAGATCAATAACAGAACCCCTACATAGCGTGGCATGAAAAGTTTTCTCGTTCAGCAAAAACACTATTCATAAGGGTTTCAAAATTTCTCAAAAATTGGGGTTATTACAGTCTCCCCTCCTTAAAAGGATTCCGTCCCGGAATCAGATAGAAAACAAATGGGGATACTTTCTTAGCATTACACTTTCTAACTCTCGAGTCAATTTTCTACATTGTGGTTCTACCACCAAACTCTGCCTAGTTTGATAATCCTTCTCCTAAGCACTTGTTCCTTTTCACTCTATAACCCTTCCTGGTTGCTCCATATAGGTTACGTCGGGTTGCATATCTATGCGCTCATATGCCTCTATTTATCTGGCATCTGAATTACGCTTCCTTAACATTGATACGTGGAACACGTTATGAACTTGCTACATGTTCGGGGTTAGGGCTAGCTCATATGCTAACTCCCCAAACGTCTTAATATATCCAAGGGTCCAACAAATTGCTTTCCTTTCTTTCCGAACCTCATCAATCCTTTCCAAGGGATACCTATAACATTACTAGGTCCCCTATTTCATACTCTTTATCCTTTCGTGTCAAATCAACATACTTATCATGTCCATCTTGGGCTACTACCAGCCGTCCTCTGATTAGATCTATCATATCCTTGGTCCTTTGGACTACTGCGGGTCCGAGCATCTTGCGCTCTACAACTTCATCCTAACGTAAGGGAGATCGACATTGACTTCCCTCAAGGATCTCATAAGGCGACATCTCGATAATGACATATGATCTATTGTCGTAAGATAACTCAATCCGAATTAAGTGATCATTCCAAATTCTTTCAAGTCTATTGCACAGACTCTCATTATAGCTTTTATCATTAGAACTTTTGCTTCTCAATACCTATTCTTTTCCAGTTCGTAATCG
Organism: Apium graveolens; assembly: GCF_009905375.1. Taxonomy (NCBI): domain Eukaryota; kingdom Viridiplantae; phylum Streptophyta; class Magnoliopsida; order Apiales; family Apiaceae; genus Apium; species Apium graveolens. The sequence continues at coordinate 23,488,328 of NC_133656.1, read as the reverse complement.
CTACTACCTTCCGTTCCTAATATTATACGGGTTATACTTTTGCTCGTTAGCGTTCTATAACCTTTTAATAACCACGTCAACCTTAGTATCACGAATGTGTTTCCATTCCGCATACTACCACCACTTTATTACAACTTTTTCAGTTGTTTCTATTTTCCAAAATTTGATCAATCAAATAGAAGTAAAGGAATTTGTTGAGAGATCACTATGATCATGAACACTTGTTATATCGCATAGTTAGTACAGAAGGTGGCCAGCCTTTAGTACTTGACAAGCAATTAAACAATAGTTGGTATCCTACTCGGCTTCTATCACACAGATAGATAGTCATTCGGCAATACCTCCCCTTCTGGAAGGGTTGTTCTTCTCAGCTTACATGAAATGAAAAGAAGAGAAAAGAACGAACTGAAGAGAATTGTATATATGAAAAAAATATACTGCCACAAAATATCTGGCTTGGAACCTACCTCTGAACTATAGAGGTTTATCATAGGAGAACAAAACATATACGTATTTATATCAGCATCGAGCATTATAGCCTCGTATTTCATGTGCCTAAATATTTTCGCTATCCCGTCCATCATTCTATGGACCCATGCTCTTCCTCGAGCTTATACACAATTACCTTTGAAACTCCCTCGACATCGAAAATCGAATCTGGGATCTCATTCTAGACATCATCGTTACTTGAATTCTATGCTTGCACCGCAACCTTCCTCGTATAATAATACGACTCTCTATTGATAAGAAAGAATAATAATTCACTATGTAGATACTCTACTTAATTAGTCTATCAATGATAACTTATACACCACCACGACCCGATTAGTGGTACTCAATCTCAACACCCATTCCAATACAACTCTCATGGTTGTAATCAGCTCACTACTCGCAGAATTATTGCTGCCTTACTATGGTCCACCACTGACCCACTATAGTCAGTCATTTTCCATGAAATCTTAATAACTAACCATACGGAGTCCATACATCTCGTATCTAATTCTCCTAAGGAGTTAACATAACCACCAATCACAATTCATGAAGAACACTCCAAACTCTGACGTACCTTCATGACATGAAGCAGATAAAAGTGCAGAAGAGTTTCAATCAAAGCAACGATAGCAGGTTAATACCATTTTTAATCATATTCCTTAAATAGAAGACTTAACTCAAAGGTTCGTCTAGTCCTTTTTGAAACATGGTTCTGGCTTATCTCAAGATAGGACCTTCTAAGATAGATAGCCCGTTCATGGCGATTACACGAATTAAACCTTTACCAACTACTATTACGGTTGGGTATTGCACAGTCATCAGAAGGAATGTCAATCTTCCAAACCATAATTCAACCTTCACATTTTTAACCATCATCACTGTATTCTTTTGGCACACGCGCCTATAATTATCCACTTACCTTTAAAGTGTCGGCCACCTCTTTGGCCTTTCCTGATAGTAAAATTTCCTTACAGTCAATGTCATTTTAACCACCTCCAAATAAATTTTCTACCTTATTTCCGATCACTGCTTGAGTGAAAATGCTTTCCTTAAAATCTGATGAGTAAAAAAAAAATCACCATTTTTCCATAAGTTATTGCCTCAGTCTTTAGAGGTTAATCACTGTCGCGACTGACTCTCGATCGTACTTAGAACATCTTTTGTCTTAGGTCCTAATTGCCCTGAATAATTTCGACCTTTACTGGTTCGATCCATACTTTCTCGTGGTTTAACACGTGCCCCACTTGGCATCATTATAATTATGTCATATTTCCTTTATCAACATTTTTATTCTTGAGAATTTCGAATATTTCCTTTCTCCTTGTAAAACCTCTAAGGTTATCCTTCAATCGTTCCTCCTATATTCCCTATATACAGGGCATATCAAAATACCATTTACTGATACTAGAACCATTGTCTATATACTTCTGAAAAATTTCTCCACTGATCCTTAAAGGTTATTATTACCTTAATGCTTTCCAATTCATACTGTCAAAACTCATACTATCCCTATCAAGGGTGAAATGACAACCTTTATGCATTCCCCTAGGATTCGTTTTAAGTTACCGATGTTCTATCCTTAATTCCACCTTTAAAAAGGTACAAGCATCCTTCCATAGATAAATAAAGTCATATATCCCTGATATAGGTATCTTATTCAATCATTCCCACCTCGATAGTAAATGCCTAATTTCACAATAACATCTGTATACAAAATGAGGTTAATCAAAATGGCCTCCAAAAGATAACAACGGTTATCCGCTTTTCTTTCCTAATCTGGTAACGATAACATGGATGTTCTGGAAGATATTGGTCGTGTTCAACGTGAACTTCTTCTTAATAATTCCTTATTTACTTTTGTTGTTTATCTCAACAGTCACCTCAATGTTGGGATATCTTTCATATCTGGCGTCTCCCTTTCTGGGTATCATGCCACCGGTCTTACACTTCACCTTCTTGAAGGTCACTTCCTTCATCCAATTTTCTTAATTTCTTACTTTCTTATCCCCTTAGTCTATCCGCGTCTCATTATTTATCCTTCGAATTATCTCAAGGTTTCCTCGAATCCCCCCAACTTACAGGGGATAAACTATATGTATCTCTTATGCCCTCAACCATCAATTTTAACTTATGGTGAATCACCCTCATCCTGAAGAATGCATACTTTTCTATTGCTATTGCTACGAGTCGTTAGGGTTTCCTCGTACCCAACTCCCTTATCATACCTCAAACTCTATTGCTGTTATATTCCTTTCCACTTCAATTTCTTCTTTTCTTTTTTTTTTCCTTCTTATCATTATTTCATGAACCAACACAACATAAGCATTGATTTCAAACATCCCGTCATTCTGGATTCGTGTCTTCAGAACGAATCTTGATAACTTTTACAACTTAGATTCATAATTCATCATACTCATCTGCCTTTGTTCTGGCTCTAAAGCTTTTACACTATTCCATAACCTTGGGAATTACTTTCCCGAAAACAATTGGCTGAACTTTAATCAGTTTATTATAATCTCTTGCTCCGTGCCTTCCTTGGCCTTTCACCAGCGGGTGGTCTCTCTCTTGGGAGGGTAAGTGACAAAACAGTCTTTTGTGGTTCGTCAATCATTTAGAATCCCAAATGATTCATCTATTTCCTTTAGCCAGGCTCTTGCCTCGACTGGGTCAGCTTGTTCCTTGGAACTCTGAGAGCTTAGCGACTTAAAGGTCATGAAAGAATTTCCCATCGCACTGTCTCCTCAGGGTGGTGGTTGGGGATAATAGTCTAAGTTCTTTTTAGACAGGTCCATGAATTGCCGTATAGGAGTACCGTCTCGGGTCTCCTTTCCTTACTCGACTTTCTGTTTCCTTGGTATGAAATGTTTCAACCTTCTCCCATAATCGGGGTTATCTTATACATTAAAAACCTTGTTTTCCACTCTATTATGTTATGGGTTCTTTCTTTCTTGATGGCAACCTCCCTGACTATCACATTCAGGGTTTGCCCTAAATCTTATTCCTCAAACTATGGCTCTCATCTAAGTTCTCATCCTTAAGCTCTTGAACTTTTGGAACCCAATTTCTGTAGGAATACCTCATTATTCCCTTATCATCTTTCTCAGTATTAATCTCATATTTATTTGTTGGCTCTCTGCCTTCATTCATCACCTTTTTCTGGCATAATATGCTCTTTTCCAATAATTCGGTCTCTATTGCAATCTCAAACAGCTTTTCGGTACCGGCTCCGGTTACCTTCACTACTATTTCCATTTTCTCCAAAATCTCTTATCAACTCTCCCAAAGACATTATCATCTTGAGTCTCTCCTTTTTACTAAGGGCATCAGCCACCATATTGGCTTTCCCCGAATGATAAAGAATCTCCCAATCATTATTCTTGATTAGCTCTAACTGCCTCCTCTGGCATATGTTGAGCTCTTTCTACGCGAAAATGTACTAGAGCACTTATGGCTTAGGTAATTCTCGCACTTCTCTCCATACAAGTAGTGCCTCCAATCTTTAGGGTAAAACTATTGCCACGAGCCTAAGCTCATGGGCGGGGATATTGAATTTCATATTACCTTAATCGTCTTGACATGTACGTGATTTCCTTACCGTGCTGCATAAGCACGCACCCTAAGCCCTTGTGCGAAGCGTCACTACCCTTCACAAAATCTCCTTTTCCATCCGGCAACGCCAGCATAGGGGCCATCACCAACCTCTGCTTCAGTTCTTGAAAGCTGTTCTCACATTTCTCTGTCCATTCGAACTTCTCAGTCTTACGAGTAAGCCGCGTTAAAGGGGCTACTATCTTTACAAACTTGAACGAACCTCCGGTAGTCGACCTAACCATGGTCATCAATTCATCAGTGGTCCTTTATCCAATCTTGTCAGGATCCTCCATGGGATCCTCCTCAACAACTATCCCTTCTAGGACAACATCCTCAACCGCTACATCCTCAATATCAACATCATCTGGTCCTGCATTAGGACACTCTATCGGATCCACAATCCGATCTCCAATTAGTAATAAAACATCATCGCGCTGTTGCTCCTCAACCTCAGGGTTCGGAGTCCCGCTACTCTATACGATAACGAACTACGCTTCTATCGCTACATTTATAAGGGTTCTCATAAGGGTTTTAACTGTCAGTGCTACGTTAGGTAGCCCGACTATGAACTTGGCAAGAGTTCTTATTATCTTAGTTAACTTATTATCTTAACGTCCCATCATCTCTGAGGTTTATAACGCTTAGCTCTGATACCATTTCTGTAACACCCCCAGATCCGGGGTCGAGGATCCAGGTCGTCACGGTCTTTCTTTCCACAATATCACTTCACTTAATTAATAATAATAACCTTATGCTGTGACCCCACACTAACACACACCACAACCCGTTATAGTCTCAGAGATGAAATTTAAATAAGTACAAGTCTTTGAATCCACAATTTAAAAGTTATTACAACCCAAAATGATTACTTGATAAATTTACAGTTAATTGCCATTATCTGCCACAAGTTATAATTATACATAATTGATTCTCAAAAGTAGATGGTCTGATCTACAATAGATCTACCTCTGCAGCTATAGCAGCTACAACATCAACAGGAAGACGCGGAACGCTTCCCACGCGCTTGCGCTGGGTCTGCTGGAGTCTGGCCATCTTTCCTAACTGTTGTTGTGTGATGAAGAAATAAAGCAAGGGTGAGCAGCAAGCCCACCAAAATAATATGTATAATGATTTACAATATATGAGCCTACTCATAATACTCATGAAAGTCTTGGTCAAAAGAAATGAACCAAGTTTGATATCTTAATGCGATAAAGTCGCAAAATATTCAGTATATATACATATATACTTTTCAAAATATTGGAAGTCCTCTTCCATGCATAATATACACAAAATCCCAGTGTATAACTGTATATATAAAAAAAATATCGTTGCAAGGTGATCTCATATATCTAACCTTGTCTCAACGTTTTTCTGAAAATCTTTGTCATACATAAGACAATTATTAATTAGATATAAGTTTAAAAGATGAGGTTACCAAATACCCCAATATACTTATATCTTTCCCAATACTACTTGAACTACCACCGTTCAAGTTATAATCAGTTTCAAAAGTTCATCACATAGATGAGACTACAAGACATGATTTGAATAGATTCAATCTTTGAAATATTATTGAATGAAAAAGTTATGAGATACTTTATTTAGTCCCGATATATATATATCCACATATATATATCTCTAAAACATTTCCTGGAACCTCTGTTATGTAAAGTATGAACAGAGTTGCAATATCCAATGAATTTGGAAGGAAAAGAAAACCTTTGGCATAAACCAGATATCTTGCTGATCAGGCAAAGATACCCATAAGTAACCTTTTCTACTAGTAGATGGACGAATTCCCCACTGGTCATCACCCTGGTCATAATTAGGACCTTATGCTGGACTGCCACTCAGCCACTTATGCATTTGATGGACTCCCACTGAGCCACTTACACTATTATGGACGCCCACCTGAGCCCATGTTGCTTATGCCGACTCAATAGATGGACTTACTTCCCGAACGATGGGCAAGTAATCAAGATGTTTTCTCAAAACAGCAACCTCGTTGCGAATGTAAAATACACCACTGAGCCGGATCCCTCAAGTTTTGAATGAGTATTTAAATCCCCTTTAAAAGGAAGATCTTAAATATAAAAATGAGTTTGGGATCCGCTCTAACTTTTTAAAAATCATTTTGAAGACTCGAAAACACTTTATAGAGTGTTTGGAGTAAAGCTGATTTAATGAAGTAAATCAGTCCCCAGAATATTTAGAAAATGACTGAATATTATTAACTAAATAATATTCCCATAAAGAATAATCTTTATAAAAATAATTGAAGTAGAAGTATTAAAACTTATACTTGAAATGAGTATTAAATAACCAAAGATATACTTATATAAAAGTATTATCTTTATTTGAATAATCGAAAATAAGTTTGATTATTTACACCTTATTCTTTAATAAAATAAAGAATATATTTCAGCAAATAATCGGAGTCATAGATCCTCAAATGAATATTCAAATAATATTCATTAATTAATATAAACTGAGTCATAAGCCTTCGAATGAATATTCAAATAATATTCATAAATAATATAAAAGAGTCATAAGCCCTCGAATGAATATTCAAATAATATTCAGATAAATAAATAAAAGGAGTCATACGCCTTCGAATAATATTCAAAATAATATTCATTAATAAAGTAAAAGGAGTCATAAGTCCTCGAATGAATATTCAAAATAATATTCAATAATAAAAATAAAGTTAAAGTTATCGAATAACCTTATTCGATTAATAGTTTTAAAAACTATATCCATATATATATAAATAAATATATATATATATATAATATACTCGGGAACATCGACTCCCGGTTTAGAAAAATGTTCACCTTTTATCCCCTATACTAAGGGTATACGCAACTACTTGCTTATTTCTAGCATAGGTATTATCAACTGAACCAACAGATATATATTTCAAGAATATGAAACAGGCATGCATATATACCATATCACATGCTACAATATATCGCAAGAATTTGCTAAATAACCAATATGCATTTATCGCAAGATCATGCATATACAAATGTATACATCACAACAACAGTATAACGGATAGAATACTTGCCTGAGCGACTGGGGGTTACGAATGGCTCGGGACGAGTCTGGTAACCTATAAGCAACAAGTAAGTTGGAATTAAACCAAAGTCACTTGTAAATCTATACTTTAACTAACTTAGACTCTAACGCTTGTTTTGCGCTCACTGATTCGCTTAAGTCACTCGGGTACCCTCGGCTCCACCATTTTAATAATTTAACCTTTACGAGTTTTAAAGCGATTCCTTCGCGAGTGTCTTACCAACTGCCTAACATACTTACCATAAATGTTTCATACATTAATTAACCCTTTTTGGTCTTTAACCTATGTTTCAAAGTAAGGCGAGGGAAAAAAGTTTCGTTCGCGAAACGCCGTTACTTGAAACGGTCGTTTCTCCTAAACCGTGCATCGGAATCGAACGAACTACATATCAAAACGAAGCTCGTAACATGAGCTATCTAAACATGGAAGTGGTCATATTCTAGCAGGGGGGTCCTCGGGTCCTAATGTTATGCACAAAACAGTCTAAAGAAAATCGGACGTTACGACGGCTATGTTTACGCGATTACCAATATTTATACCACTCCAATTCTTTACCAATTCACTACAAACCACCCAACCATCATCAATACCTCAAACACAACTTATATCAAGGCAAAGTCAGTCCATAATCTCAAGGTTTTCCAACTTATTCAACCACAAACATGATCTACTAACCATAACTTAAGATTCATTAACCATTAACCAAGATTCATATCCAAATCACCACAAATCCAACCAAAACTATACATACATGGATCTTGCTATACATACATGGATATTTCTATATATACATTAATCCATCCATGAACTCATCAAAACTCAAAGTTCAAACTATAAGTTAAAGGTGAAAGTTGTTTATACCTCCTTGAAGCTTCCTAACACAACCCAAGAGCTTTGAATGCCTAAAGAAACCTTGATCCTTGCTTGTATAACCTTAATCTTTCATAAAAATTCAAGAAAACTAAAGTTATTTCTTGAAGGTTACTATTCACCATCTTCTTCCTTGATTTATAGAAAAAGATTGGCTTGGAATTAGAAGCTTAACTTATAGGAAGTATGTAACTATCCATGGGAAGCTTAGATAATTACCTTGCTAAATAGTAAGTGGTGGAGCTTGGATCTTCAAATTTTAAGAAATGGGCCGAGAGCTAGCTTGGGAAGAAAGATATTTTTGTGTTTTGTTTGATGAAATGAAATGATTTGCTTGGTTGGTTTGATTTTTGTGTTGTTTTTGGTTAATGACTTAAATATAACCTTGATTTTGTGTGGTTATAATTCAACCACACTTCCTTCCCTTCTATGTCATGCTTGTGTCACCTTGCACATGTCATTATGCTCCCACTTGTCCACACCTTGTGGTTTGATGATGTCACAATCCCTGGCTTCTTGTACACGCTTGTCTCTTGGTCACTTATTTGTTTTAACGGTTCGCTTAGTTATCTTTCGTTCTCATGTTATCTTCTGAGGGATCATACCCGGGATCTTATTACTTAGGTTCCCTTAACCTTTCTCAATATATTATATTCCTTTTATGATCCTCTCCTATAATCCTTTAATTTCAATCCTTTTTATCCTGTTACCTTATACTCAATTCTCTCCGTATCTTGTGGATTTCCGGGAAAAATCAAAGTGTTCGGAATTGGATTCTGACGATCTTTACATACACTTATATACCACATAGAGTACTAATAATATCCCATAAGATCAATAACAGAACCCCTACATAGCGTGGCATGAAAAGTTTTCTCGTTCAGCAAAAACACTATTCATAAGGGTTTCAAAATTTCTCAAAAATTGGGGTTATTACAAATTACTTGGCTATTCTTAGCAACTGTGAAGCCCCATCAGATCTTCATTTCGTTCAGGACTTTCTCGCTAACTCTGAGATAGGTTATGCACTGACCCAACCAGACACATTCTCAGGAACTCAAGTGTTGGAGTTCTGGAGGTCAAGCATGTATGATGATGGTGGTTCCAATGGCTCCCCAAGTATTTTCTATACTACAGGGGAGGATGCCCATGTGGTGACTTTGGCCACAGTTCGACAAGCACTCCATTTGCCAGAAAACTGCACATATTCAACAGTTGAAGAGCCAGTTCTTCAACAGCTAATAGCCAATCTGGGCTATGAGAAAACTCTGGCGAAGCTGGGACAGTTGAAGAGACCCCAAATAAGGAGGGAATGGAGTTTCTTCTTCGACTGCATCACCAGGACTTTTACGAATAAGTGTTCAAATTTTGATGCAATCCCAATTCTCAGTCAACAAATCAGGTATGCTCTCATAAATCAAACTCATTTTGATTATGCAAATGCTGTTTTAGGCTTTATTGGGGATAGGATGACAGAAGATAGAAACACTGTATATTTTGCTAGATTTTGTCAACTTATTTACAGCTTTTGTAACCCTGATGCACCCCAATTAGCTAGTGAGTTAATTGAACCATTTAAGCTAGCTAAGAGAGCTTTTACTGACTTATTATCTGCTGATAATAAGAAAACTGTTTTGAGACCCCTCCAAATTCCCGTATCAGTCAAACAGTTTTTGGTAAATTCTGTTCCAGCCACCTACACTGCCTTATATCCTGATGTTCAACCATCCCAACCTCCATCAGAATCTCTAACCACTACACAACCAACCACTTCTCAACCACAACCACAACCTACCATCAGAACATACTTCAAACCAACACAATCATCACAACCTCAACCATCAGCACATATCATCAGACCTTCACCTTCCAGGCCTAAGAGGACAAAGTCTGTTCCTTAGCCTCCACAAAAGAGAAGGAAAATGATTCTCAGGGATGAATCTGATAGTGAAGAGGAAGCAGAGGTTCATGCATCAGAACCTGTGACATTTGAAACTGAGAATGTCACTTCTCAGAAAGAAACTGCAGCCCAAGATTCTGGATCCTTGAAAAGAAACAAAACTGTAAGTTATGATGCTGCTAAAGCAACTCCTTCATTGGAAAGGAGATTGAAGAAAATGAGGGCAAAGAGGTATAATGCTAAGCCTCCATCAGAAGATATTGAAGAAGCTGAGGAAGGAGATCAGGAATCTCTGATCTCAAAAGAGCCAATTGTGATTGAATCTCTGCCACCTCCAGCTAAAGCCAAAGACACTGCTAATGATACAGTGTTTAGACCTCCAATCTCTCCTCTTCATTAAGATATTACAGTTGAAGATTTTAGCTTAAGTCCTGAAATTGACATCAATAGGCTGCATACTCCTACTATTCTGTATTTGGAAGCTCCTACAGCAGCTCAAACATCTCCAACTCATTCTCCAATTTTAAATGTTGATGCTGAGATACCATCTACTACAACAACACCTGTTCTGGAGATAAATTCTGATGCTCAGAATTTAGAAGAAGTTGTTCCTGAATCTCTAGTTGCTTCACACACTCCAGTACTGTCAGAAGATAATGAGTCTTCCTCAAGTTCAGAAGACAGTGTTTATGTTGATACTCCTGCCCATTCTAGGAAAGGAGGAACTAATTGAGAAGTTTGTTGAGCAAGCTGTTGCTATTCCTTGGGAAGATACTCACAGAGGTGTGGAGTGGACCAAGAAGTGGAATGACACTGATTTCATTCCAAGCTCCAAAGTCCTGACAGACCATACTGGTAAAGCTGATGAGTTGCTCACTAATGCTGATTTCGAGACACAAATCAAAGTCACAGCTCTGTCTACCAAAAATCTTCAAGGTCTACACTATGCTACTTAAGAAAAGGTTGACAAACTTCTAGAAAAGGCTGAAAAGCTGGATATGGAGACCAAGCTTGATAAAAAGAGGTTTATCAGACCTATTAATGAAAAGGTAGAAGCAATTGAGAAAGCTCAAGAGAAGCAACATGCCCAAATCTCCGAGGTTCTAGAAAATCAAGCTTCTGAACAGCCTCAATTGAATGATATTCAATCTTCAGTGGAACTTCTTCTCTCACTCCTATTATCAGATGATGCTAAAACGGGGGAGAAGATAGTTAAGTCCAAATGCTCTAATGATCAAATACTGAAGAACAAAGATGATGAAGCTGATGACCAGGGAAACCCTAGCAAGGGTAAAGGTCAAGTTCAAGGAAAAGAGCAGAGCAGCAAGGTTTCTTCAAAGAAACTAATTACTGAAGCAAGCAAATCTTCTACTCAAAAAGACATGTTCTGAAGCTGCTCAAACTCAAAATCTGATAGCAAGTACTGTAATAACTCAAAATTTTGAGACCTTGTAAAACATCTAATGAATAGTAACCCTAACGGACGGGAAAAACTTTTGAGCCCACACTATGTAGTACATGAGAAAATGAGTTTCGGAGTTGATATTACGATTATAAGTACCAAATGAGTGTTTGTAAACGCTATTAGTTTTCGAAGAAAATGAACTTTGAAAAACGACCATATTTATGACCCATCGAGGATTACGGGGATCATAATATAATTACAAGATTAAAACCTTACAGATTTATATTCAAGTATGATAATTAAAAATATAAGGAATAGATATTAAAGGAATTACGTCGCGAACCATTTACAAATAAGTATTGCAAAAACGTCTAAGCGACCGAGTGAACGCGTAAACGATTAAATAAATGTTACGCACTAACTAACCCATGGTAAAAAAGTAACCATGGTTACTTCATCAAATAGTGAGCTAACCATAGGATGATCAAGCTAGCTAGCAAAATAGTGTGATAAGGAAGCTAACCCATGTAGATAGCTTGTAACCTAGCAAGCTACTTAGATTTTGTCCCCAAGATTTGCAACAAGAATAAACCTAGGATTCAACCTAGGAGAATAAAAATCAAGTGGAAGATATCACACCCCATTTCCTAGAAGCAACCAAGAGAAGCAACCAAGAGAAGCAAGCATAAATACCCCCCACCCCTTCACTTCTTCCATTCGGCAATTTCCAAAAGGGGGAGGAATTCAAAAATCAAAACTCAAGTTCTAGCCATGGTAAAATCATCCCATTAATTCTTTAGCTTTCTAGAAATTAAACTAAGGTAAGAAAATTCTTTCATCTCTTTTTATCAAGGTTTGATGGATGAAATAAAATCAAGAAAGTCATTAGTGAATAGTATGAAGAGTAACCTCTCTTTGGTTTTTTGATTTCAATGGTGGTTTTAGGTTCCAAAAATCATACCAAGCACTTCCAAGCCTCCACCATTCTCAAGAACACATCTCAAGCTTTCAATAAAGGTAAAAATCTTTGGCCCACTTTATTTAAGATTCATTTTAAGATCCATTTAGTATGTGGTAGTAAACCTAGTTCAATGAGTGGTATTGATGAAATCTTGGTATTTAATTTAGATTTAAGGTTGATTGTTGTTGCCTCAAGAACATGATGTTCATGAGAGGATTTTGTGTTGATCATGAAATGATTATTGTTGGTGGTTGTGTTAATAGTTAGGGTGTAAACGAAACCCCGATCGTAAACGTAACTCCGTTAAAACCAACAAATCGTAACTTTAAGTTTCTGCAGAAAGTCCCGAAGTGGTAAACTGTAGTTTATTGAAAAATAACCCTGTATTATGATATAAAATGTTATAAGGATCGTTTAGGCGCTTGAATCGCTTGATTCTGATTTACGGATCAAAAGTTATGGTCGTTTTAGTAAAAGTGATTTACGCGACAAAAACTGCTACAAATCACGAACTTTGAAAATATAAAGGATTGACTTAAAAGTGTTCATAAATCAAGAAATGTTTACAGAGAGTAAAATATTGAGTTTCCTAACTTCCATAAAAATTTTAAGTGAAAATAATGACTTCTAAATTTTATAAAAATATTGGAGTCGAGACCGCGCGAGTAGAAACCGTAAGAATCCATAAGCGGAGCCGACAACGATAATGAGAATGAACCTAAGATACTTAGAAAAATGAAGCGACCATAATGTGAATAATTACTTAAAGGAATAATAAGGGTAGTATAAGTTGAGAGGGTGCATAATAAGTAGCACATGAGTGTGAGTCGTCGTAAATTAGAACGGGACCTAACGAAGTAAATTGTGTTTATGGTTATAGATTTCCGAGCAGAACCTAGAGCATCCTCCACCTCGAGATACCCAGGAAAGTTTACGAACCCAACTCCATTTACTGTTGTATTGTGAAAGGATTGTTTTATTATCATTGCATAAATACCATGTTTGCCATGATACATAGTTGTTGAATTTTTGCATAATATAGCGATGTTGTACGATAAGTATATATCGTAAAATATTATTCCGCTTTAAGCGTGACGTATTATATAAGACCGAGAGTCGGTCGGGATTTAAGATAAAACCCGGGAATCATTCCGGTGATATTATAGGACGGTTATAAGTCCATATTAGTACGTTTTAAAAGGGACTCAACGTCCACTTACGATGCATTAAAATACCTCGAACTTTTATTAAAACAATTTCCCAACGATCATATTCCCTCAACTATATTTTATTGTTCGAATAATAAATACTATTTACTTATTCTTTTATCATGGGAGTAGTATACCCCAACAATTATTTATTTCAAACCTGATTAATCATTAAAGATTATTACTTGCGTAGACATAAACTAGTTGAAGAATATTATTTTAAATACTTTTTTAAAGAGTTAACTCATTCGAGGTTTAATTATTTATCGATTATCATTTAATTAATTACTATTTATTAAAGGGTTTATTTTTTATTTAAAAATCATGAATCCGATTTAAAACACACTTTCTGATTTCGGAAAATCATTCGAGAAATTTCAGATCGTCGGAGAATGTTACTCCGACTTATTTAATATTTTGAATATAGTTTTAAGGAGAAACTTTTTCCCCCTTATTTAATTATTGTTGACAACGGTCAACTCACATCCTTAGTACTTCCTCCGAAACTTTCGGAAGTACATATATATATATAGTAAAGCTATGCCTATCAAAAAGCAAAATGCTTGGAGGAACTTCGATGTGGTTCGAGTTCTCGAGATATGATAGGATTTCCTAAAGGACAAGGGAGGGGTAGGATCCAAGTACTTCGTGTATTGGATAGACTACTGGTACCGTAGGAGATGGTACAATATGTACCTATGGATCTGCGAAGTGTGTGTATACCCGAAATGAGGACACAAAGCCCGTATGCGGCAAGGGTGATAACCGAGATGTGAAGGTGTCGTCCCTCAACTAGTAGAAAAGGTTACTTTAATCGCAGTACGACTGATCATCGTATGTGGTGGCTCCAACAGATGTCCAAATTCTTCCAATTAGAATTGTGATGCAATACCGTAACCCAAGCCTAGGTGTTGGGATTATTATTAAGGTTTTCGCAGGATAATAAAATACCTTAAAGAATTATTTTCATAAGAAGGTGTGTATCACCAAGGAAAACTATTTTCGAATAAAACATAATTATCATATATGATGTTATCATATAGTCAATTTCATACTGTACATTATTATGCTGGGCATTATAGCTCACACTTGTTTTCTTAAATTGACACAACAAAATAGTGAATCTAGATGCCTGTCATGAGAACCACAGCCGGGAAACGGGTAGAAAATGGCCAGCTGTTTCGTAGATTGTTTGGTGTTGTACCACAGGTAGTCCGAATAAGCTAGATTAGTTTTCAGTTGTTTTTAGTTCGACTTATTTATAAGTATGACTTATGTAAGATAATAAACAAGAAACGTATATTTGGCACGAGGACTAGCTTTACTTAAAGGTTACTCCCCGGTAAGACTAAATTACTTTTGGGTTGTAATAATTATCACTTGATGGTTGAAAGTACTCTAGATATAATGGTTCATTTCCAAGACAATTACATGTAAGTGTGTGTGTGATAAGTGTGGGGTCGTGAAGCGTGAGTATTATATATTGTAGTGTGAGTTGTGTGGTTGTAACAGTTTAGATGGCGTGGCCTCCGAGATTCCTGACCCCAGGTTTTGGGGCGCCACAGAAATGGTATTATAGCTTTAGGTTATCAAATCTTGGAAATGATAGGACATAAAATACGTAGACATAGGAATAATAAGATAATCAATTAGAGCTCAAGTCGAGTTCATCGTCGGGCTACACGGGTAGTCTTGACAGTTTTACCCTCAAGGGAATTCCGACTCTAAGTTAGTAATACCTTGCCTATTGTGTCAGGTACCAGCGGAGCCTAGGAGGGAGATTGATCATGTTGATGATGTCATGGTCCCTGAGCGTGACCCTATTCTCGAGCCAGATAGCCCACCCATTGATGATTCAGATGATGACCCTACTGAGGATGTCTTAGAGGAGGAGACTAACCTTCCTATCCCCATAGCTAATGGCGTAGTCTGGAGGGATGCAGAGATGTACCCTTACCTGACTATATATTCTCCTACACCACCCCCAGGGATTCAGAGCCCTATGCCCTATACTGATGATGATGAGGAGGGGGCGATACGTGTACAGATCCACGAGGTTTATGACATATCCTCTAGCGACCCAGATTTACCTCTACCACCACTGGCGACCATGCATGTAGCCGTACAGGACTGGATAGTGGGTCAGCTTAACGCTGAGATCACTGCAACATCTGCTCGCATTGTGGAGTTACGCCAGGCACTGACAGCTGAGAGAGCCACCCGACTAGGATACCCAAGGGATTTCAGAGCTGCTTCCACAGCCATAGCCCGCAGAGAGATCGATGGGATCGAGCTCTGTACCAGGGTTCAGATGAGGATGACAGCAGTTGGAGGATACATCCCGGTAGTTGATGTAGAGCTGATGTTGGAAGGAGTGATGAGGAGGGTGCGTGACCGCACTCGCAGTGATAGTGACTGAGGGACTATTGACTAGATATGGACCTTGAAGAAGGTTGGGTGACTTGTCACCAATTTTGATAGGATAGCTAGTAGTAGATAGCGTTCCTAGCCCTTCAGGGTACACGGCTTATGTATTTTCATTTCAGTATTTAGGACTATTAGTGATGTATTATAATCAGGCATGTATGAACTCAGCTAGTTATTTTGTTCCCCAAGATATAAGTGGGTGACCTTATGAAATATATCTAAGCAGTTGTAAAAAACAAAATTTTGACGTCCATTATTACACTTTATAGAAACATGTTAGATAAGAAATGACATGCTTACATATGAATAAAATAATAACTATTATAATTACAACCATGTTGACCAATTTTCAATATCAGAAAATGCCACCCCGTAGAAGAGGAACCAGGGCAAAGCCCACAGAATCTGTTAACCAACAACAGGAGTGAACCTGACCCTGTAGTGAATGAGGAAAGTGAAGAGGACTTAGACTATAATGAATATGATGAGGAAGAATATGTAGAAGAAGAGGTTGAGGATACCCATCAGGGAGGAAATCCCACAAATAAATTTATGGAACTGCTACGAGCAAATCTGAACCAACATCCTATTCCACCATAGCCACATGCTGCCCAACAGACTGCAGCTACTGCCTTTAGGGCCTTCAAATCTCTCAAACCCCCAGAGTTTCTAGGATCTGCCGACCCCATTGAAGCACGGGCCTGGCTCAAAGAAATAGAAAAGTCCTTCAAGATACTAAGTGTTGAGGAACGACACAAGACCATTTTCGTATCTTACATGCTGAAAGGAGAAGCTAACTACTGGTGGGAGTCCAAACTAAACCTAGAGACCGATGATGTGATTCCATGGGATAGATTTACCCGACTGTTCTTAGACAAGTATTTCCCTAGGTTTATGGAGACCCAGATGGAGATTAAGTTTCTGGAGTTGAAACAGGATAAGATAACGGTAGCAGAATATGAGGCCAAATTTACTGAGTTGTCGATTTGTGCATGAATTTATGAATACCGAAGAGAAGAAAGTGCGAAGGTTTCAGCTTGGTCTGAAATAATGGATCCAAAACCGAGTGGCAGTTTTAGAGCTGGCAGACTATGCCAACTTAGTGTAGAAAGCCTCGATTGTTGAAGCTGGCAGTGAGAAGAGTGTGAAGGAGAAGGAAAATAGAAAAAGGAAGATAGGAAGACAAGGAATAGGAACCGGGAACAAGAGCCTTCCAAGCGGGTTCATCAGGGGAGCAGTGTCCCAACCAGCACGAGGCATTGGATTCAGAAAGGCCCCGAGTCAGAGTATTGGCCAGGGCGGCGGCAATCTAGGGTCATATTTCATAGCCCACCCCGCGCCCCAATACCAGAGTGCCAGAAATGTAAGAGAAGACACCTTGGGTTATGCAACCAGGCGAGAGCCCCTCTGAAATGTTACAGGTGCGACCAACCCGGACACCTTGCCAACAACTGTCCCCAATATAGCAAGACATATTTCCAATGTGGGAAAGTAGGACATATGAGGAAGGATTGCCCGATAATGAAGCCCCCAGTCTCAGGTATAAGCAGAGCTGCATCCAACCGACCCCCAGCTGTTAGGACCTTCAACATGACTGTTCAGGATGCTGTTCGAAACACTGATGTGATAGCAGGTACCTTTTTGTTAAATTCTGAACATGCAAATATCCTATTTGACTCTGGAGCAACCAAATCTTTTATATCTCAAGATTTTGCTAAAAAGTTAAAACTTAATGCCATACCCTTATGTGAGATATTACAAGTGGAAATAGCAAATAAAGAAATAATTCATGTAAATCAAGTACACCCTAAGTGCAAGTTGAACTTAGAAGGGAAAGTCTTCGAGGTTGACCTAATCCCATTGCATCAGGAGAATTTGATGTAATCTTAGGAATGGATTGGTTATCCAGTAACGGAGTGCAAATAGATTGTGAACAGAAGAGAGTAAAGATAAGAGTGCAGAATGAAAGAGAAGTAGTGTTTAAAGGTCAACGACAGAACTAGAAATTTCTAACCATGCTACAGGCAAAAATATTGTTAGGGAAAGGTAACGAGGCCTATTTGGCTTATGTGGTAGATACCAAGAAGGAAGTCCCTGATATACAGGACATACCGGTAGTAAACGAATTCGAGGATGTATTTCCAGAGAACTTACCAGGATTACCACCTGACCGGGAAATAGAGTTCGCTATAGGATTAGCACCAAGAACGGCACCAGTATCCAAGGCCCCATATAGGCTAGCCCCAGTTGAGATGAAGGAACTAGCTTCTCAACTGCAAGAGTTATTAGATAATGGAATGATAAGACCCAGTGTTTCGCCATGGAGAGCGCCAGTACTGTTCGTAAATAAAAAGGACGGCAGTATGAGATTATGCATAGACTATCGAGAGCTGAATAAGCTGACTATTAAGAATAGGTACCCTCTCCCATAATTGATGACCTATTCGACCAACTCAAGGGAGCTGTACATTTTTCAAAAATAGATTTGAGAACAGGATACCACCAGTTGAAAATCAAACCAGAAGATATATCGAAGACTGCTTTTCGCACTAGGTATGGACACTATGAGTTCTTAGTCATGTCGTTTGGGTTAACCAAGGAACCCGCGGCCTTTATGGATTTGATGAACGGAATGTTTAAAAAGTACCTGGATATATAGATGATATTCCGATCTACTCAAAGACAGAGCAAGAACATGCAGAATATTTGAGGATAGTCTTAGAAATCTTGAGGAATGAGAAATTGTATGCCAAGTTCTCGAAGTGCGAGTTTTGGTTAGAGAAGTTCAATTTTTAGGACATGTAGTGAGTAGCAAAGGAGTTTTAGTTGACCCTGCCAAAATAGAGGCGGTATCCAATTGGGAAAGACCAACTACCCCAACGGAGGTTAGGAGTTTTGTGGGTTTAGCAGGATATTACCGAAGGTTCGTGCATGATTTTGCTAAGATAGTCGGTCCACTGACTAGACTTACCTGAAAACATAATAGTTTGTATGGACAGAGAAATATGAGGAGAGTTTTCAAGAGTTGAAAAGGAGGCTGGTGTCAGCACCAGTGCTCGCTCTTCCCGATGGAAAGGGAGAGTTTGTGATATACAGCGACGCATCGTTTAAAGAATTAGGATGTGTACTGATGTAGCACGATAAAGTTATAGCGTATATCTCTCGACAATTGAAGGAATATGAGAGCAGATACCCTATGCATGATCTAGAATTAGCAGCCATAGTGTTTGCCCTAAAAATTTGGAGACACTACCTGTACGGTAAGAAATATGAGATCTACACTGACCATAAAAGCCTCAAATATTTTTTCACTCAGAAGGAACTGAACATGAGACAGAGGAGATGGTTAGAGTTGATAAAAGACTACGACTACGAAATTTTGTATCACCCGGGTAAAGCCAATGTGGTGGCTGACGCCCTTAGTAGGAATGAAAGACTCAAGATGATAATGACATCGGAGGAGTTGATTAAAGAATTTGAAAAGATGGAAATTGACGTGAGAATGACCGGTAAAGGAACGAAAGGATATTTGAGATTAAGCTAGTGTCAGAGCTGACTGAAAAGATACGAGTATGTTAGGAAAAGAAGATGAGTGAAGAAAGAGGAACATTGACCGGTGAAGAAGTGAGATGCGAGAAGGACGTAAAAAGGATCATGAGGTATGCGTCCCGAACTTGGATTCTAAATGTGCAAGAGTTAAAGTATGAGCTGCTGCACGAAGGGCACAGCTCCAGATATTCAATCCACCCAGGAAGTACAAAGATATACCGTGACCTTAAGGAATATTATTGGTGGCCTAACATGAAAAGAGAAGTCGCAGAGTGGGTCAGAAAGTGCTTGACATGCCAGAGAGTGAAGGCTGAACACCAGCGACCTAGTGGACTGTTACGGCCCCTGGAAATTCCGGAATGGAAATGGGAGCATATAGCCATGTATTTTGTGACAAGCTTATCAAGAACAAAGACCAATCACAATGCCATATGGGTTGTCATAGATAGATTGACCAAGTCCACACACTTCCTACCAATCAACGAAAGATACACCGTAGACAAGTTGGTGGATATTTACTTGAAGGAAATTGTAGTTAGACACGGCGTTCCGGTAGCCATAGTGTCAGATAGAGACCCGAGGTTTAATTCCCGATTTTGGAGAAGCTTCCAGGAATGCGTAGGCACCAGACTAAACATGAGTACCGCCTACCACCCCCAGACTGATGGACAAAGCGAAATGACTATTCAGACCCTAGAAGATATGCTACGAGTGTGTGCCATTAATTTCAAAGGAAATTGGGATGACCACTTACCCCTGATCGAATTTACTTACAACAATAGCTATCACGCTAGCATAGGAATGCCCCTGTATGAAGCTCTTTATGGAAGAAGATGTCGCTCTCCCTGTGTTGGGACGAAGTTGGAGAACACAAGATATTAGGACCAGAGTTAGTCCAGCAGACCAAGGAAATGGTAGGACTCATCAGGAAAAGACTGGTAGCAGCCTAGGACAGACAAAAGAAGTACGCCGACCAGACCAGGAAGGATAGGGAATACAAAGTAGGAGATTCTGTGCTATTGAAGGTATCTCCATGGAAAGGAGTGATGAGATTTGGGAAGAAAGGGAAGCTGAGTCCCACATTCATAAGACCCTCTGAAATTTTGAGGAGAATAGAACCTCTAGCCTACGAGCTCGCCTTGCCTCCTAATTTTCAACAAGTGCACAATGTGTTCCACGTGTCCATGTTAAGGAAGTACCATGCAGATGCACGATATGTAATTGAATACGAACAGGTAGATTTACAACCAGACCTAACCTACATCGAGCAACCAGTAAGGATAATGGACCAAAAAGAGCAAGTTCTGAGGAACAAGAATGTAAAGCTGGTTAAAATCTTATGGACAAATCAAAATGTCGAAGAGTCAACTTGGGAACTTGAAGATGCAATGAGGAATAGATATCCCCACTTATTTTCTAATTGATTCCGGGACGGAATCCTTGTTAGAGGGGAAGACTGTAATAACCCGAAATTTTGAGACCTTGTAAAACGTTTAATGAATAGTAACCCTGACGGATGGAAAAAATTTTGAGCCCACACTATGTAGTACATGAGAAAATGAGTTTTGGAGTTGTTATTAAGATTATACGTACCAAATGAGTGTATATAAACGCTATTAGTTTTCGAAGAAAACAAACTTTGAAAAACGACCGTATTTATGACCCATCGAGGATTACGGAGATCACAATATAATTACGAGATTAAAAACCTATGGATTTATATTCAAGTATGATAATTAAAAATATAAGGAATAAATACTAAAGGAATTACGTCGCGAACCATTTACGAATATGTATTGCGAAAACGTTTAAGCGACCGAGCGAATGCGTAAACGATTAAATAAACGTAATGCACTAACTAACCCATGGTAAGAAAGTAACCATGATTAATTCATCAAATAGTGAGCTAACCATAGGATGATCAAGATAGCTAGCAAAATAGTGTGCTAAGGAAGCAAACCCATGTAGTTAGCTTGTAACCTAGCAAGCTACTTAGATTTTGTCCCCAAGATTTGCAACAAGAATAAATCTAGGATTCAACCTAGAAGAATAAAAATCAAGTGGAAGATATCACACCCCATTTCCTAGAAGCAACCAAGAGAAGCAAGCATAAATACCCCCCCCACCCCTTCACTTCTTCCATTCGGCAATTTCCAAAAGGGGGAGGAATTCAAAAATCAAAACTCAAGTTCTAGCCATGGTAAAATCATCCCATTAATTCTCAAGATTCCTAGCAATTAAAATAAGGTAAGAAAATTCTTTCATCTCTTTTTATCAAGGTTTGATGGATGAAATAAAATCAAGAAAGTCACTAGTGAATAGTATGAATAGTAACCTCTCTTTGGTTTCTTGATTTCAATGGTGGTTTTAGGTTCCAAAAATCATACCAAGCACTTCCAAGACTCCACCATCCTCAATAACACATCTCAAGCTTTCAAGAAAGGTAAAAATCTTTGGCCCAAATTTATTTAAGATTCATTTTAAGATCCATTTAGTATGTGGTAGTAAACCTAGTTCAATGAGTGGTATTGATGAAATCTTGGTGTTTAAGTTAAGTAGATTTAAGGTTGATTGTTGTTTCCTCAAGAACATGATGTTATTGAGAGGATTTTGTATGTTGATTATTAAATGATTATTGGTGGTTGTGTTAAGAGTTAGGGTGTAAACGAAACCCCGATCGTAAACGTAACTCCGTAAAACAACAAATCGTAACTTTAAGTTTTTGCAGAAAGTCCCGAAGTTGTAAACTGTAGTTTCTTGAAAAATAACCCTTGTTTAGGATAGAAAATGTTATAAGGATCGTTTAGGTGCTTGAATCGCTTGATTCCGATTTACGGATCAAAAGTTATGGTCGTTTTAGTAAAAGTGATTTACGCGACAAAAACTGCTACAAATCACGGATTTTGAAAATATAAAGGATCGACTTAAATGTGTTCATAAATCATAAATTTTTACAGAGGGTAAAATATTGATTTTCCTAACTTCCATAAAAATTTCAAGTGAAAATAATGATTTCTCAGATTTATAAAAATATTGGAGTCGAGACTGCGCGAGTAGAAACCGTAAAAATCCATAAGCGGAGCCGACGACGATAATGAGAATGAACCTAAGATACTTAAAAGAATGAAGCGACCATAATGTGAATAATGACTTAAAGTATAATAAGGGTAGTATAAGTTGAGAGGGTGCATAATAAGTAGCACATGAGTGCGAGTCGCCGTAAATTAGAACGGGACCTAACGAAGTGAATTGTGTTTATGGTTAGAGATTTCCGAGCAGAACCTAGAGTATCCCCACCTCGAGATACCCAGGCAAGTTTACAAACCCAACTCCATTTACTGTTGTGTTGTGAAAGGATTATTTTATTATCATTGCATAAATACCATGTTTGCCATGATACGTAGTTGTTGAATTTTCGCATAATGTAACGATGTTGTACGATAAGTATATATCGTGAAATGTTATTCCGCTTTAAGCGTGACGTATTATATAAGACCGAGAGTCGGTCGGGATTTAAGATAAAACCCGGGAATCATTCCGGTGATATTATAGGACAGTTATAAGTCCATAGTAGTACGTTTTAAAAGGGACTCAACGTCCACTTATGAAGCATAAAATACCTCGAACTTTTATTAAAACGATTTCCCAATGATCATATTCCCTCAACTATATTTTATTGTTCGAATAATAAATACTATATACTTATTCTTTTATCATGGGAGTATTATAACCCAATAATTATTTATTTCAAACCTGATTAATCATTAAAGATTATTACTTGCGTAGACATAAACTAGTTGAGGAATATTATTTTAAATACTCCTTTAAAGAGTAAACTCATTCGAGATTTAATTATTTATCGATTATCATTTAATGAATTACTATTTATTAAAGGGTTTTTTTTATTTAAAAATCATGGATCCGATTTAAAACATACTTTCTGATTTCGGAAAATCATTCGAGAAATTTCAGATCGTCGTAAAATGATACTCCCACTTATTTAATATTTTGAATATAGTTTTAAGGAGAAACTTTTTCCCCCTTATTTAATTTGTTGACAACGGTCAACTCACATCCTTAGTACTTCCTCCGAAACTTTCGGAAGTACATATATATATATATATATTTATATATATACAGTAAAGTTATGCCTATCAACAAGCAAATGATTGGAGGAACTTCGATGTGGTTCGAGTTCTCGAGATATGATAGGATTTCCTAAAGGACAAGGGAGGGGTAGGATCCAAGTACTTCGTGTATTGGATAGACTACTGGTACCGTAGGAGATGGTACAATATGTACCTATGGATCTGCGAAGTTTGTGTATACCCGAAATGAGGACACATAGCCCGTATGCGGCAAGGGTGATAACCGAGATGTGAAGGTGTCGTCCATCTACTAGTAAAAAAGGTTACTTTTATCGCAGTACGACTGATCATCGTATGCGGTGGCCCAACGGATTTCCAAATTCTTCCAATTGGAATTGTGATGCAAGACCGTAACCCAAGCCTAGGTGTTGGGATTACTATTAAGGTATTCGCAGGATAATAAAATCCCTTAAAGAATGTTTTCATAAGAAGGTGTATATCACCAAGGAAAACTATTTTCGAATAAAACATAATTATCGTATATGATGTTATCATACAGTCATTTTCATACTGTACCTTATTAAGCTGGGCATTATAGCTCACACTTGTTTTCTTAAATTGACACAACACAACAGTGAATCAAGATGCCTGCCATGAGAACCACAGCCAGGATACGGGTAGGAAATGGCCATCTGTTCCGTAGATTGTTTGGTGCTGTACCACAGGTAGTCCGAATAAGCTGGATTAGTTTTCAGTTGTTTTTAGTTCGGCTTATTTAGAAGTATGACTTATGTAAGATAATAAAAAAGAAACATATATTTGGTCGGAGGACTAGCTTTACTTAAATTTTACTACCCGGTAAGACTAAATTACTTTTGGGTTGTAATAATTATCACTTGATGGTTGAAAGTACTCTAGATATGATGGTTCGTTTCCAAGACAAAAACCTGTAAGTGTGTGTGTGTGGTGTGTGATAAGTGTGGGGTCGTGAAGTGTGAGTATTTATATATTGTAGTGTGAGTTGTGTGGTTGTAACAGTTTAGATGGCGTGGCCTCCGAGATTCCTGACCCCGGGTTCTGGGGCGCCACAAGTATTGAAACGCAAAATCTGATATCAAGTTCTGATGAGCAAAGTCTGATGACAAAACCTGATGTTCTGATACAAGGTGGATGTCAAGATTCTCAAAAGTTCATGCAAACTCTGAAGCTCAAGGGAAAGCAGACACTTGATGAGGAAATTTCTAGAAGATTATTTCAGAAGCATAATCCAGGAATGGATTTTGAAAATCTCAAGGAGGAAGCGGCTAGATTTAAAGCTGAAAATAAAAATCTAAATCCAAAAGCTTCTGTTGCAAAGAAACCTCCAAGGCCTAAGGTAAAAGGCATTGTGATCAAGGAGAAGTCAAATACTGAGGCATCAAAGCCCAAGACAAGATCACAATCTAATATTGATCCCAAAGACAAAGGGAAAGGAAAAGTTGATGAACTAATCAAGCCACAGGAGATGAAAATTTCTCAAATCCTGATAAAACATGTGTGCAAAATGGTTCAAGTAACTGATGATATTCTTGCTGAAGATGAAGATGTTCAAACTCTGAAAAGAAAGAAGATTTCCGAAGAATCAAAGACAACCTCTAACAAGGCTCAAGTTGTTCAGAGTCAAGAACAACAAGCTATAACAGAAACAACAATTTCCGATAAAGTCATCAAGTTAACCTCTGATAGTGCTCAAGTTGATTTAGACAAGATGGAAGTCTGATAAAAAGAAACTTCTGTGGAAAAATGTCAAACCATCAAATCCAAAGAAAAGCCAATTGTTGTCTACTTTCATGACTATTGGGTTAAATGCTAGAGAACCAAAAGACAGGGCTGTACTAGGTTTTGATGAAGCTAAGATTAAAATAGGAGTTGAAGTTTCTACTAGAGATCCATTTTTATTGACTGACAGACCTCTTGAAGATGTTACTCAGAAACATCTTGATAAGGTTATCTCTGTTCAAGTGGTACTGGATGCTCATGACAAGCACAATGTCAAGGAAAATCTGATTTTATTTCTTGAAGATGGAAGAACATATCAGATGTCAGAATCAGATGTGCTGAACAAATCATTGAAAGAACTTCAATTCTTTCATTACCTTTTAGAGGTAAAGTCTAATATTACCAGAAGATGGTCAAACTTCATATTGAAGACCATCAGAGATAAAGCAAGAATTTATGGTTCAAGAGTTACAGAATTCATTCCTAGTATTGTTGAAAATGATGGAAGTGAAACTCCAATGAAGAAAAATTCTGCTAAGCTTGAAGTGTTACTGAATGAGAAATGTCTATGCTACAATGAAGATTCTTCTCATCCGAGGGTAATAAGACTGAATGATGGTTTAGAAAGAAACCATATCTCTGCTTTAAGGACTGCAATCTACCAGATTGGAAGTCAAAATAAAGAGATGAATCAAGTCAAGACTACAATGTCTCAAGTCCTGAGGATTAAAGAAGAAAAGTTGATATCAAGCTTTATCAAGAATCATTATGGATTCAAGTTGACTCAGTAAGATTGGTAAAAGCTACAAGGACTGTAAGTTGTAGTTAGTTATCTAGTCAAACTCTTATTGTATTTGTACTTAAATGTTTTTGACATCATTAAATCTATTAACTTGTATATTTTACATAATTTACAAGTTGGGGGAGATTGTTAGATATATTTGAGATGTCATGTCTAATATGATTCATGTTTAGTTTTCAGATCTTAACAAATAGGACATATCAGGACTTACTGAAATCAGGACTTACTGGAAGTCAGAACTTAATATCAGAACTTAAGGTCATATCAGAACTTAAGTGCGGGAAGACTTTCATATAAGGAAGGAATCTGAGTTATAGTAGAAGATCGAG
The DNA here is from genome assembly GCF_009905375.1 of Apium graveolens. Taxonomy (NCBI): domain Eukaryota; kingdom Viridiplantae; phylum Streptophyta; class Magnoliopsida; order Apiales; family Apiaceae; genus Apium; species Apium graveolens. The sequence goes on along the minus strand of NC_133656.1, from coordinate 23,461,863 downwards.
ACTAAAACAAAAGAAGATATGCATGAAAAGAGTTAGAAGACTGGAAGACTTGTAGAAGATATTTGATTGACATATTTTAGGAGACAGAATTATATTCCATATCAATTAGAAGTTATCTTGTAACTTTGTACTATATAAACACAGACTTAGGGTTTACACTATATGTGTTATCATTATCGAGAAGATTATACATTGTAACCTAGCAGCTCTTAGTGATATTTGTTCATCACTGAGAGAGAACAACAGTTCTTATTGTAACATATTTTATTCAATATACTTGATCTTTGTTACATACTTGTGTTAAATCGATTTGATTGTGAAAACACTGTATTCAACCCCTTCTACAGTGTTGTGTGACCTAACACCATTTTTGAAAATGTTTGAAGTAAGGATGATTTAATAAAATAAATCAGTTACAAAATAATCGAAGAATATCTGAATATTATTCTTTATATAATATTCCAATAAAGAATAGCTTTTATCAAAATAAATCCAGTGAAAGTTTTTGAAAATAATACTTGAAATGAATAATAATTATTGAAAGATATACTTATACGAAAGTAAGATCTTTATTTGAATAATCGAAAATAAGTTTGATTATTATTCAAAACTATCGAATATACCTTATTCGATTAATAGTTATAGAAAACTAATAAAATATACTTGGGAACCTCACCTCCCGGTTTTAGGAAAATGTTCAACTTTGGGTCCCCTATACTAAGGGTATACGTAAATAATGACTATCTCTAGCATAGGTATTATGCAGTTTATAACAATTGAATTGATAATGAAATATCAAGATTACGAAATAGACATGCATATATATATATATATCATATCAACATGCTCCAATGTATCGCAAAACTTGCTAATAATAACCATGCACTTATCACAAGATAATGCATATACATATATACATCACAACAACAGTTATACGGGTAGAAAACTTGCCTGAGTGTTCTGGGGTAGACTTAAGCTTAGAGTGGGTCCGGTAATCTATAGACAATAACATAAGCCGTAATTAAACCACGGTGTCTTAAGAAACTATACTTTATCCACTTAGACCCTAACGCTCGCTTTTGCGCTTAACGATTTTCATTAGTTGCTCGAGTACCCTTGGCTCCACCATTTTTATAAAATTAACCATTAAACATTTTAAAACGAATCTTTCATGAGTACTTTACCAACTGCCTAATCCACCTTACATAATTGTTTCGTAATCCAATTAGTCTTTTAAGGGCCTTAAATAATGTTTCAAAGTTAAGCGAGGGGTAAAGGTTCGTTCGCGAAACGCCGTAACTTAAAATGGTCGTTTCTCCTAAACCGTAAATCGGGTCTAAGCGAACCACATATCAAAAAGAAGCTTAAAACACAACCTATCTAAACTTGGAAATTTTTTTAGTTCGTAGCAGTGGGTGTTCGGGTCCAAAATTTATGCACAAAATAGTTAAGGAAATTGGGCATTACGACGGCTATAACCTAACGATTTCCAAATTTTACCAACACCGAATCAACACCAATCCAACCACAACAATCCAAACATCAACCACAAACAACCCAAAATCCTAATCACCATTATCATCCAAACAAACCAAGTTTAAAACTAAGGGTTCAAGAGTTTATACCATCCTCGGAGAGCGGAGAATTACTAACAAGCCTCTAGGAACCTCTAACTATCTCTACCAAGCTTTGGATCTTAAAGAAAACATAAGAAAACAAAATGTTAGTTCTTGAAAACACTATTCATCAAGAACTTTGAGGAATTGTTTAACTAAGGAATCCTTGGAATCTTGGCTTCAAACTTATAGCATAACTAAGTTATGAAATATAGGATCCAAAAAAACAAACCTTGTAATCTTCCATGGCCTAGAGCTTGAGTTTTGAAAATCTATTTCACCATTTCTATGAAAAGGTCGAATGGAAGAAGAAGAAAATGGGGGAGAGCTTTTGCTTGCTTGGTTTGCCTTGGGAAAAGAAAGAAATGCTTGGTGGAGGATAATTCTTGAACAAATATCTTGATAAAGTGATGATATCACTTGCTTATGTCATTGCTTGTATCATTACTTTGCCACATGTTTCATTCTTGTGGTGTGATGATGTCACCTTGCTTTTAACCACATGTTTTAGCTTATATTGGAATATTCCTTCTCATGCTACTTGCATGTGTTTTCCCCTTGATCGTTTATTTGTTTTACAGTTTGCTTAACTCTTGTTCTCGTTGATCGTTTGAGAGATGATATCCGGGATCTTATTACTCGAGCTTCCCTAACCCTCTCTTAATATTTTATAGTCCTTTAATGATCCTTTCTTATAATCCTTTAATTTAAATCCTTTTAATCATGTTACCTTATACTCAATTCTTTCGGTATCTGGTGGATTTTCGGGAAAAATCAAAGTGTTCGAATTCAAATTCTGACAATCTTTATATACACTCATATACCGTATAGAGTACTAATAAGATCTCAAAATATTAATAAAATAACTCATGCATAGTATGGTCTGACAATTTTCCTTAATCAGCACAATCAACAAAAAGTTACTATTCATTAGGGTTTCAAAAATTTCCAAAAACTGGGGTTATTACAGTCTCCCCTCCTTAAAAGGATTCCGTCCCGGAATCAGATAGAAAATGAATGGGGATACTTTCTTTGCATTGCACTTTTTGACTCTCAAGTCAATTTTCCCACATTGTGGTTCTACCACCAAACTCTGACTAGTTTGATAACCCGGCTCATAAGCACTTGTTCCTTTTCGATCTATAACCCTTCCCGGTTGCTCCATATAGGTTACGTCTGGTTGCATGTCTATGCGCTCATATGCCCCTATTATCTTGCATCCAGATTATACTTCCTTAACATTGATACATGGAACACGTTATGAACTTACTGCAGGTTCGAGGGCAGGACTAGTTCATTTGATAACTTCCCATTACGTCTTAAAATTGTTGGGTTTCGAGGCATAAAACGTAGCGGATAATCGTAAATAAAACAAAAATTTTGAAACCCAAGAACAGGATCCATGTATAATTGTGGGCAGATTATGGGGATAACGAATCATACCTTTCAAGAGCTTGACTTTCATGAACTCAACGGAGATCCTAGCTATCACGCTTTGTGTCTACCTCTCGGAAAACACCTCTATGGTATCCACACGAGCACCTCCAAGAACGTCTCACGAACTTGACTACGGAATGGATGTACTAGCCTCCTTCTTGATGATCTGGATTGCCTCTGCCTCTCTTTGCTGCTAGGGTTTTTCTCCAAAACTTCTTAGCCTCTTTAACCTATCATTATCTATTTATAATGGCTGATTAAAAGGCCCATAACAGCAAAGCCCAACCCTAGTAGGTATAGGATTAAATAATAAAAACGAATTTCTATTATTTAATTAATAACTAAGTCATACTTAATTATTATGGGCAAAAATATTCGCTTTAATTCAAATTTATATTTTCTCAATTAAGTCTTACTTAATTGTAATAAAATTCAAATAATCATCAATTAATTTAAATCCATAATTTAAATTAACTATTCCATTAAGTGCTCTATTTGTCCGACCCTATAGGCTATTATTTAATTGGCAATAATTTTATTCTCTATAAAATTAAAAACAATGAGCGGTATCTAGTAATACATCATTGTTACCCAATTAAACAATAATTAAATCGTGATTAGATAAAACCTTTTGTGATTAATGTTTTTCGTGTAATATAATCGCTTTAACCATACATATTATAGATTAAACTTGAGGCTATTTAGTCATCCTCTTCAATATTTAATCCGGGTTTACTTGATCCATGAGTAGACTATCAAGACAAATCATTATTTGAGCATGGCCATGCTTTTTATGATCTCACTCAATCAAGAGGCCAATAATATCTCTCCTAATTATATGAGGGTTAAATCCTTTATCTATCATTCATATTTCTCATACGACTCATGATATACCCGATGTCCACTTTTATTATCACCCGATCAAAAGTAACTTTTAATGTAGTCAAAGATATTAATCCTCGTATAGAAATATAATGATTTCAAGTCAAAGGATCGTTACACCATTATCACTGTGAGTATTTTTTATGACTTTGTTAAACATGAAGAATCTCACTGGGGGTCTGTCCAGTACCATGTCTCTCATATGTACCTATGTATTGACTATACTTATCCCCATACTTATAACCAATGAGATGTGGTTATCTTGTCAAACAACATACTAGTCTATCTATGTATTATTATTGTCCTATATAATAATACTCGACTAGGGACCTTTAAGAATATGATATATTATATAATCTCAAGTTCAAGTCATGTACTTAAACTATACAATGTGTATCATGATTCTAAGGATATTTATTATGCTAACAAATATCGTAGTAATTAAGGTCATAATAAATACATTTATTGAATGATCAACTGACATAAAGATTTAAAAGAATAATGTATTGCCTCTAGGGCACCTACACTAACAAAAATCTCAATTGGTCCAATTTATCTTGGGCTTAGCTTTTTTCTTTCGAAACCTCATCAATCCTTTCCAAGTGGATACCTTTAATAGTGCTAGGTTCCCTAGTTCATATTCCTTTCCCCTTTTGGGCCAAACCGTCATACTTCTACGCCGATCTTGGGCTGCTACCAGCCATCCTTTGATTAAAATCACTATACCCTTGGTTATTTGGACCATTTCAGGCCCGAGCATCTTGCGCTCTCCAACTTCATTCTAATACAAGGGAGATCGGCATCTTTTTCTGTACAGGGCCTCATAAGGCGACATTCTGGACACTGTCATATCATCCATCATCGTAAGAAAACTCAATCCGTGCTAAGTGATCATTCCAAATTTCTTTCAAGTCTATCGCACAGACTTTCATTATATCATCTAGCTCTAAAGCTTTCACTTCTCAATACTCATTCTTTTCTAGTTCGTAAGCATTACTATTTTCCATACATAATATTATTCTAGCTATACTTTTACTCGCTAGCATTCTATAACCTTTTAATAATTGCGTCAACCTTAGTATCATGAACGCGTTAGATTCGGAATATCACCGTACTGATATACTTCCTTTCTAGCTGCTTCTATCTTTGAAAGTTTGATCCATCATATAGAAGTAAAAGAATTTATTGAGAGATCACTATGATCATGAACACTTGTTATATCGCATAGTTAGTACAGAAGGTGGCCAGACTTTAGTACTTAACAAGTAATTAAACAACATGTGGTATCCTAATAGGCTTCTATCACACAGATAGATAGTCATTCGGCAATACCTTCCCTTCTGGAAGGGTTGTTCTTCTCAGTTTACACGAAATGAAAAGGAGAGAAAAAGAACAATTTTAAGAAAAATATGGTCACAAAATATCTGTTTTGGAATCTACCTCTAAACTATAGAGGTTTATCATAGGAGAACGAAATACATATATATATATTGATATCAAGTATTAACGCATCACAATTCACGTTCCTGAATATTTGTTATTCCGTCCATCATTCTATGGACCTATGATCTTACTCGAGCTTATAAACAATCACCTTTGAAACTCCCTTGACATCGAAAATCAAATATGGGATTTCATCCTATATATCATCGTTACTAGAATCCTACGCTTGCATCACAACCTTCCTAGTATAGTAATACTACTCTTTGTCGATAAGAAGGAATAATATTCAATAGGTAGATTGTGACGGTCTCAACCCGGGGTGAGGAGTTGACGTCATCAACAGCAACTATAAGATAAACAATTCAATAATAGAATATAACTACGACCCCTTTACCAAGATCTTTTCCAGGTTTAAGTATAATTTAGGTTACAACTAATTACAACACCAACTTACACAAGCCATTCTGGCACCACTAACTTAATACAGCAACTCAATAGATCATCTTTGGTCCAACACAACTACATCAGAGGAGCCTGACATGGAAGGAACTGGAACTCTACCCTGACTATCGCGAAAGAAACTCCTAGGTATCTGCAATAGAAATATAAAATAGTCTGCAAGGGTGAGCAATTAATTGCTCAGCAATACCTCTATGTGAATAACAAGAAGAACAATTTATGATAAAACAGTGATAGGAACAGAAATTATAGCTCGTATACAAAAGCAAAGTAAACATTCATAAACTGGATATTCAAAACTAGCATGCTCCGAAAAATAACAATATCAGTCGTGTGTTGTGTATAATTACCAGATTCAAGGCTTAGCATGTTATTTCATTTTCAAATCATCTGACTCATCAAGTTGATTTGTTAATCAATTTCAAAACTGAATCAATCAAATCTATTGGACGTTCAATTGGTGAAGATGGTTGATCAGTCTACCCTCACCGGACAGCGACTAACGACCATCCAGAATAAAGAATGTGTTCCGGAACTTGGGAAAAGACTAGCTAGGTCTTTCCCCAACGCTGGATGTGACGCCCTCCAAACCCGGGGTCTAGATTTGGGGGTCACTACCCAATAAACTATAATAAAATAATCATAGCAGAATAATATAATAAATATGACCGCTTGCATGCACTGGATCGATCACAGGTTATAGTATGCAACAGGCACTAATACAAACCAACTGTTATCATAAATCATAAGTCTAATTAGTTTTATAGATTATTCAAACTTCATTACAAACCTCTAGACTTATTCAAGCGTCCCAAGACAGTCTACCTGGAAAACACACCCAACTATCTACAAGCACTCGACTTCTGATCAAACCTGGAACTCAAGCCTGCTCTGGCTTAGCTGAAAGATTAGATTGATAAACAAGTATGAGCGAAAGAAATGCTCAACAAGCAGTATAAAATGTTCTTGAAATGATAAGCCACATTTTGATAATAACTGAACAAATGGATAAAATCAGTAATATTTGATCAATAACAAAAGCTTCACGAGCTATCAGCAATAAATGATAATTTTTAGATTGGAATCTAACTCCGACGGATGTACTATCACATGTTGATCAGCCCGTGTGATAGCACAAGGTCATGATTCATTGAAACATATCCCCAAAACACGATTACTCAAATAAAAAGGCAATATATTTCCTGTGGAACAAATTGTGTCATAATATTTCATACTACACATAGAAACAGCCCTCCGCTAGACTGTCCGTCCCGGTCACTTACGCATTCATCCAATCCATAAAACATTTGATCAAAGGAGCCGAATCAAATGACATCCTTAATAATATAACTTCCCGTTTCTCATGGTCCAGAGCTATCTCAACAATCGATGGCGAAATAACTAGAACAATTAGTTATTCGCTAATCTTAATTCAAAGTTTTACTGTATGGAGTAATTTGTAGCGCAATATAAAACATTTAACTATTCTGAACTTAGAATAGTATGGAAATTGAAAGAATAAGGTTCAGAGTTAATATCACTTGAATAATAAGTTAAGATATAAAAACTTGCATAATATGATTCGAAATAAACGTCACTTGAATGATAAGTGAAGTTAGGGGTACTTGCCTGGTATACTCGGAAACCTTTCACTAAAACCCTGCTTATAGCTGCTGGCTACTATCTCCATCTAACACTTGACCGCACTCCTTGCTACTAGATTCTATAAACAAAAGGACTATCTTAATTGACAGAACCAAACTTAATCGACGTTACTATACGTCTTGACATCTACCCGATCGTTAATAACTAAGTATGGCATTTTAAAATTGTAAGCAGATAGCATGCATATCACATAGCACGTAATCATGGTATTCATATAACACGTAATCACATAATTTATGTATCACATAAGTCAGATCATTAAAAGATATGTCTCAGTGCGTTCAGAATTAAAATTAGGTCAATATTAGCATTTACCGATCAAATACCAACTCAAACTGATACACAAATCAAATGTCCTTGCAATACAAAAGAAATTAGGACTCGAAAGTATTTTTATTAAAAGCGTAATAATTTTATGAGTCTCTACGCGTTCGTTTCGTATTAAACGAACGAACAGTTTAATTACTATGAATAAAATAAGAAATAAATGGAAATAAATCAATTAATAATAATATTAATTGACTATTAAATACCAAAAATAATTTTTAGAGATTATTTGAATTAATTATAAATCATTTACATTTATTTAACTATTTATAAATGAAATTAATTGATTAAATAATTTTAATCAATTAATTAAATTCATAAATAATTAACTAAAATGAATTATAAATAATTAAATCAAATTAGATTTTTAAAATAATAAAAGAAAATAATTTTAGAAATTTAAAATAATTAAGAAAATAATTTTAATATTTAAAATAATAATTAAATGATTTTCAGAATAAATTAAATGGATTTTTGAAAATAAGAAAAAAAACGGATTTTTAATTAAAAGAAAAGAATTTGTCCAAAAACATTTTTCAGAACAGCAAATAGGCTGGGGAAAGATCGAACCCGGGTCAAGGGACCGGGTCAAAATCAGATTAGGGGGAATCAACCGGGTCGGGGAGAACTCGACCGGTTTCTAAGAAATCCCCAGATTCCGGCGGGTCTTCGCCGGACTCCGGCGGTCCAAACAGCCCCTAAAATGCACCCCTTCCCTTGCTTTTCAGTCTAAAAACATCTTGCACTTCGTTTCAACCCTGAGTAGCCACATCTCCACCTCCAAACAACTCCAGAATTCAATCCATCCAAACTCCATTAAAACCGGCCTAATGCTCTAGAACTCCGGAGAACAATCCAAAACATTCAATCCTCAACCAAAAATAACGATTTACATCACAAATCAAAGCTAGGAATCATACGAATACAGTTATATACTCAAAATCAACAGCAAAACACGAATCAATCCCCAAAATCGAAATATAAAAACCGAAAACCCGAAAACTCGGGTTCGACAATCCGGGACTAAAACGAGTATGATTTTAACATAAATCGATTGCTCTAATCCTGTCAAGGCTATTATAATCATCAAAAACATTCAACACAGCCCAGAAATTAAAACACCGAATTCGAGGGTTATAAACGAAAAATCGAAATTCTAATTTAATTACCGTTTGTTGAATCTGATAATACGAGGATGAAGCTGATGATTCAGGCTTTATTTGGATACTCACACTTCAAAATCCAAAATCAAAATGACTATCAATCAAAGGAATGATTATCCAAGTTATGAACACCCCAAGAACAATTCTTGGTTTTTCTTTATTTTCTGAATTTTTAATAAAATAAAAATAAATAAAATAATTTATGATCAGCTATTTATGTATGTACAGAAATTAATACCCCAAAATAAATTAAGGGTGTTTTTATCCCTAAATTACAATAATTAGGGCCCCAAAATAATAATTACGGGAATAATTTTAAAAATGATAAAATATAAAATTAATGTCAAAATTCCTCAGAAATTACGATTAATTCAAAAATGCAAAGACATTGGGTATTTGAGATACGAATATTTTGTAAAAATAAAAACACGGGTTTTGTGGGGTTTGACGTCCCGATGGGGTCCCGACCCGTTGATTTTTGAAACCCAGAAACGATCCCTAAATTACCAGAAAAACCCGAAAACACCTAAAATACATTCAAACGCGCATAAAATGAAATAAAACGAGTACCCTAATAAAGACGCTAATAAATACGCGTCCCGATTGCAGATAGATTCATATAATTGCAGTCTTAACACATATTATCCAATCGAAAAATTTCTGGCCCGCACGAAAACACACATAACAGCTATAATATCTAATATCATGACAATAATCACTTTAAATTTATAAAACACATAAATTTATTTATTTAACATATAATATTCACATAATTTTCCCGGATATACATCCTTCCCCCCTTAACAGGATTCTGTCCTCAGAATCAGCCTAAGAAAAAAAGTGAGGATACTTGGATCGCATTTCACTTTCCAACTCCCAAGTCGACTCTTCAACCTTGGGATTCCTCCATAAAACTCGCACTAAAGATACAGACTTATTCCTAAGCACTCTTTCTTTCCTATCTATATCTGCACCGGTTGCTCTACAAAAGATAAATCTGGCTGAATCTCGATTGGCTCGTATTCTATCACATGATTCGAATCGGGAAAATAATGCTTCAACATTGACACGTGGAACATATTATGAATATGCTGCATGTGAGGTGATAATGCCAACTCGTAAGCAACATTTCGCACACGCTTCAAAATCTCAAAAGGGCCAATATAACGCGGACTCGGCTTTCCTTTCTTCCCAAATCTTGATAAACCTTTCCAAGGTGAAATCTTCAATAGCACTACTTCACCAACTTCAAATTCCATATCCTTTCTGACAGGATCAGCATATTTGCATTGACGATCTTGAGCTGCTACTAATCTTTTCCGAATGAGTTCTATTTTCTCTTTCGTCTGCTGGATCAATTCTGGACCCGAATTCTTTCTCACCAACTTCTTCCCAATATATTGGAGATCTGCATCTTCTCCCGTACAAGGCTTCGTAAGGCGGCATTCCAATACTGGCATGATAACTGTTGTTGTAGGAGAATTCCACCAATGGCAAATGTTCATCCCAACTTCCTTCAAAATCTAGAGCACATACCCTTAACATGTCTTCAATAGTTTGAATCGTCCTTTCACTTTGATCGTCTGTCTGCGGATGATACACGGTACTCATGTTTAGCTTCGTTCCGAGACAGTCTTTAAAACTTTTCCGAATTCTTGAATTAAGTCGAGGATCTTTGTCTGAAACTATGGATACTGGAACTCCATGTCGAACCACAATTTCCTTTAGATATAACTGAACCAATTTATCCATTGAGAATATCTCGTTGATAGGAAGAAAATGAGCTGACTTCATCAATCTGTCAATATTAACCCAAATAGCATCATGATTTAACTTGGTCCTCGATAATCCAACTACAAAATCCATCGCGATATGCTCCCACTTCCATTCCGGAATGCCCAATTGTTGTATTAGTCCATTGGGTCTTTGATGCTCCGCTTTGACTCGCTGATAAGTATAACACTTACTCACCCATTCCGCAATTTTCTTCTTCATACTTGGCCACCAAAAGTTTTCTCTTAAATCTCTGTACATCTTCGTACTTCCGGGATGAATTGAATATCTAGAGTTGTGAGCGTCTCGAAGAATTTCATCTTTCAGCTCGGCTATGTTGGGTATTCATATTTAGAACAAAATCTTAAGATTCCTTTATCATCCTTTTGACTCCCTATCTCTTTTCATGTCAAACTGTCTCGTTCATGGCTCATGACTTCTTCCTGACATCTTCTTATTTCTCCAATAACTCTGGTCGAAAAGACATTGCACACAACACCTCTGTAGACATACCTGGGTACTGATCTCTATTTCAAGCTTCTCAAACTCCTTTATCAATTCCTCGGATGAAGTTATCATATTTAACCTTACCTTTCTGCTGAGAGCGTCGGCCACCACATTTGCTTTACGTGGGTGATAGTTGATGGTATAGTCGTAGTCCTTGATCAGTTCTAGCCATCTTCTCTGCCTCATGTTCAATTCCTTCTAGGTGAAGATATACTTCAAACTCTTATGGTCTGTGTAGATCTCACACTTTTTCTCGTATAGATAATGCATCTATATCTTCAATGCAAACACTATAGCTGCCAATTCAAGATTATGCGTTGGATACCTCTCTTCATGTGGTTTTAACTGTCTTGAAGTGTAGGCTATACTTTTTCATGCTGCATTAAAACACATCCCAATCCTTTGTATGATGCATCATTGTAGATCACAAAATTTTTGATCATCTGGTAAGACTAGCACTGGTGAAGATACTAATCTATTATTTAATTCTTGGAAACTTTCCTCGCACTTCTCTTCCCATTCAAATTTCTGGTTCTTCCTGGTGAGCTTTGTCAACGGCGTAGCTATCTTCGCAAAATCTTGCACGAATTTTCTGTAGTAACCTGCCAATCCCATGAAACTTCGTACTTCCGTTGGTGGTCCTTGGTCTTCTAGTTGATTATGGCTTCAATATTTGCTGGATCCACTTCCACTCCTTTATTTCTAATTACGTGACCAAGAAATCGTACTTCTTTTAACCAAAATTCACACTTGGAAAACTTGCGTAAATTTCTCCTGTCGCAGTGTTTCCAGAACTATCCTCAAATGCTCTGCATGCTCTTCTTCGGTCTTGAAATAGATCAAAATGTCGTCTATAAACACAATCATGAATTCATTACTTCTTGAATATTCGATTCATCAAATGCATGAAAGTTGATGGTGTGTTGGTTAATCCAAATGCCATCACTACAAACTCATAATGCCCATATCTGGTTTTGAATGCGATCTTCGGAATGTCTTCTGGCTTGATCTTCAGTTGATGATATCTGGACCTTAAATCAATTTTAGAAAACCATACAGCGCCTTTTAATTGGTCAAATAAATCATCGATCCTTGGTAACGGGTACTTGTTCTTAATAGTCAGCTTATTCAGTTCTCGATAGTCAATGCACAGTCGCATACTCCATCTTTCTTTTTGACAAATAGTACTGGTGTGCCCCACGGGGATACACTCGGTCTTAAAACTCCTTTCTCCAAAAGATCTTGTAACTGAGTTGCCAACTCCTTCGTCTCCCTTGGTGCCAGCTAAGTCAATCGCAAATTTGTTCTCTGTCGGGAGGTAATCCTGGAAGATCGTCTGGAAAGACATCTGGAAATTTATTGAGAACTGGAATCGCTTCTAGTACATGAACTTCCTTGCTGGTGTTTATAACATGGGCCAAATACACCTCGTAATTCTGACGTAATAATTTCTTCACTTGAACTATCGTTAAGAACTTCTTCTCTTGCTTATTCCCTCGAAATATCACCTTCTTCTTACTATCCAAGGTCTGAAGTCTCACTTTCCTATTCTTACAATCAATCTGAGCGTTATTTTCTGATAACCAATACATTCCTAAGATAACATCAAATTCTCCCAACTTAAAAGGTATTAAGTTAGCAAAGAAATGATGTCCTCTTATCTCAATATCACACCTCAGGCACACTCAGTCGACGGAAACTTGATTCTTATTAGCTAACTCTATCATTAACACTTGTTCTAATAATTTAACTTCGCAATGCAGTTATCGATAAAAACTTGAGAAATAAATGACCTTGTAGCTCCAGAATCAAATAAAACTTTAGCATCTACAGAGTTGACTGGAAGCGTACCTGCAACCACGTCTGAACTCTGAACAGTATCCTTCATAGTCATGTTAAATGTCCTGGCCTTGGTTCTTCAATCCTTGGCACATTCTGAGATATAGCACCTGTAAGCCTTAGTGTGTTGCTCGTCGTACCTTGTGTTGGGCAATTTCTGGCGATATGCCCTGGCTTCCCACACTTATAACATCCAGTTCCCAAATTCTGACCTTGAGTCGGATTCTGACATTATTAGCAAAGTGTCCTTCATGCCGCACTTGAAACACGTCACATTAGCATTACAATTCCCAAAGTGCATTCTACCACAAAACTGGCAATGGTACTAGTGGACGATTGGGCCTCTGCTGATTTGTATTCTGAAAACGGTTGCCTTGTCCTCCATTTCCTGATTGTGGTCTTCTGAATCCCCTATTCCTATGACCCTGAAACTCTGGCCTTTTATTGAAACGGCCCTGAAAATTACCTTGTTGCTGACCTCCTTCTGAGGTTTCTATTTCCTTTTCTTCCCATCCTTTTTTCTGAGACATGTCACTTTTACTTTCAATCACCATTGCTTTCTGAACCACTGCCACATATGAAGTCAACTCAAACATGGCCACTCTGTTCTGAATCCAAAACTTCAATCCCTGTTCAAACCTTCTTTCTTTCTTTCATCTGTATCAACCTGGTCTGGCGAACCTTGCTAACTCAGTAAACTTAGCCTCTTACTCATCCACAGTAAGATCTCCCTGGGTTAAGTTCAAGAACTTGATCTCCATTTGATTCTTCATATACCTCGGGAAATACTTCTCTAGAAATAGCTCAGTAAACCTTTCCCAAGTTATAAATTCACCTCCTTCCAATGCTCACTTTGATTCCCACCAATAGTTCGCCTCACCCTTCAGAAAGTAGCTTGCAAACTTGGTCTTCTGTTCAGTCCCTGCTCCGACTAATTCAAAAGCCTTTTCCATCTCTTGAGCCATGCATTGGCTTCCACAGGATCAACACTTCCCTTGAACTTAGGTGGCTTCAGAGCTTGAAATTGCTTAAAAGTCACTGCAGGTGGTGCTGCTGTTTGTTGTTGTTGTTGTTGCTGCTGTTGTTGCTGCTGTGTTAGATGTAACATTGTTGTTGCATCAGCCGCAACATCTGGACAATCGCTGGATCTGTCGGCTCTCGGTACGATCCCTCCTGAATTATTACTTCTCTTTTGTGCCATTACTCTGGTAAGAAAACAAGCAACATATATAATAATCTGTCAAGCATTGTGTCAAATATGTAGTAATTCTTTAGCATATCAAAATTCTCAAGCATTATCCCTTCTCAAAATATCATAAACTTGCTACCATATTAACAAAAGTGACATGATTATCACATAATCATGCTTATTATCTCGAGAATAATAACACAAAGAAAATTGATGAAGAATTATCCAAACCTTTTAACCTTTTACTCCAAATCTCAAATAAACCAACAAACAGTGGATAGGGTTGCAACACAACTTCCACCTCTTTTCAACACTTCTTTCCATCCTCAAAACCAACAAAATAGCAAAGCAATGGCACAAAAGCCAAGAGCTAAACACAAAATAGGGAACCTGAACAACTTAACTATAACCCAGCCAATAACCTAAATTTCACCTTATAAGAGCTAAACTACACGCGCCTATCTTATGTGATCTTCCTATGACTCACCTATGACAATCCTAAGCCGTTTCAGTGACCATAACCTGTAGCTCTGATACCAACCTGTGACGCCCTCAGAACCCGGGGTCTAGATTTGGGGGTCACTAACCAATAAACTATAATAAAATTATCACAGCGGAAAGTATAATAAATATGACCCTTACATGCACTGGATCGATCACAGGTTATAGTATGGAACAGGCACTAATACAAACCAACTGTTATTATAAACCATAAGTCTAATTAGATTTACAGATTATTCAAACTTCATTACAAACCTCTAGACTTATTCAAGCGTCCCAAGACAGTCTACCTGGAAAACACACCAATATCTACAAGCACTCGACTTCTGATCAAACCTGGAACTCAAGCCTGCTCTGGCTTAACTGAAAGATTAGATTGATAAAAAGTATGAGCGAAAGAAATGCTCAACAAGCAGTATAAAATGTGCTTGAAATGATAAGCCACTTTTGATAATAACTGAACAACATGATAAAATCAGGAATATTTGATCAATAATAAAAGCTTCACAATCTATCAGCATAAACGATAATTTTTAGATTGGAATCTAACTCCGACGGACGTATTATCACATGTTGATCAGCCCGTGTGATAGCACAAGGTCATGATTCATTGAAATATGTCCCCAAACACCAGTACTCAATAAAAAAGCACTATATATTCCTATGGACAAATTGTGTCAT